>NW_026857983.1:0-240698 GCF_026571515.1 Ruditapes philippinarum
TCATGAAAAAGCGGCTTAACTGATTTCTGCCGAGTAAGAGCCGATTTGCAGTTATAGCTCTATAAGTCCACAAAAAATTAAGTTGATAGTATGGAGAACAATATGTGATAACCAAACGATGAATACTGATTGCAAAAGTCTTTGTTAAGTATTAAATACATGATATGATATATTTTTATGTAGCATATAATAAATTGTTCCAAAACAAATTTTATAATTTATCAAATAAATGCCCATATTAAACAATCTAGAATTTTATCTTTTTTTTTTCAAGAAATGTTTGCAAAAATATATCTTTTGTTTTTTCATCAATATTTGAAATGAAATACTAATGTTTTTTGCCCATTATGGACGTCACTTTAAAAATGTGACATTACAACTCCAATTGTATTTATTTCAATAATTCTTCAAATAATGTGTTTCTTTTATTTACTTTTCTTTTATACTGGTTATAATTTACGTCGCACCCAAGGCACAAAACAAGGCACCTGGGTAGAACCACCGGAGACGTTTTTTGTTGATAAGTAGTATTAAAATAATGGTTAATTTACCCTCCATTAATCATACAAAAGAACAAAATGGTTAATTCAAAAAACAAAAAAAACATTTTTTTTCCTGTAAAAATGGTTTTTGGGTGATTTCGACAACAAAATAAAAATTACTATATAAATGTCAATATCAAAGTAAATTGTGAAAATGGTGAGAATAACAACAAACAACAACAAAAACAACAACCACCACCACCAAACCACCGTGCACCACACACGCCAAAAAAATCATGTTTTTTATAAAATGAAAATTCAAAAAAAAACTTTTTCAGATCATCCACACTGCCTTTCGAAAGTTGCTCATCCCGTGAAAAATATACAAAAGGGATTTAGCAATGAATTTAAAGTGCCTAATTTGAAAATTTCTATCGTTTCAGAAAGTTACATTTTATCATACTATTATAATAAAGGGAAAAATATTAAAAGTTGGCTAAAAACCGTTATATTTAATGCTAAAAACTATGTATAATAAATGTCTTTGTAGCATAACGAAAAATTCTTGTACCCTGTCGAAAATATAAGTTTCAGTAACATCGGACACCGTAGATACTGCTCCTGTTCTCCTTTTTTGTTTTGGCTAATTCTGAAATACTGAGGAATGTGAAACATTTATACAAACAAAAATATCTACGATCAAAATTGTTCCCCTGTAACAAAATTGAGATTTGTAACTGTTTTGGCCGCTTTGATTGACCTAATCTCTTTGGGCAAAATTCCTCGTAATCGAACCCAAATCGAAATTTTGCAACCCATTGCAAACGGATGCTACAAGGTAACAATCTAAAAAGGATGTTGACAAAATCACAATGTTGTTTCTAACGTTCTCCCCCTTTCCTTCTTTGACGTGTAATTTTCCTCATACCAATATATCTCTGAACACTTATCATACAACAATTTTCCATTGATAATGTTGTTATAATGGGAATATGATAGACACCCCGAAACGAAAAAGACTAATAATACACGACGAGTGTATAAATGAGAGTAAAGAGCCAAGGTAATTACAGATATTCCAAGTCCTGAAGAAAATGTTCAGTTAGACATAAAAGAGGAGTTGTTGCCAGAATGCTCCACTAGAGATATGCTGTTTGTAGCCTAATCAAACATAAAAGGGAAAAAATATTCACAGCGGTAATAACACTACCGGAGCTGGAAGGGAGATTATGCCAAATGTTTTTCAAAATGAAGATTTAACGTCGCTGATTTCCATTCGCCATGTTTTGAAGTATTCCCTTTTTCAAACTCTGAATAAAAAATGCCCTTCCTTGCTAAAAAGCTGATGTTCTGTGTCAAATCAACGAAATATGCCTATATATCTTTCCTTGACAAACAGTATTGTTAAAATGTTATGACAACGTTTCTCTTGAAATCAACCGCATCAATCTTTATGTATTATTTTCCACCTTTTAATGTTATAACAAACATTTTCTCAAACACATAATTTAAAAAACATGGTATATATCCCCTAAAATATATAAACTGAAAACAAAGATGAATCTTGATTCAAAATTTCAGTGTAATTTTACAGGTTATCATTGATTTTTTGGGAAACACTGGGGAAAAAGTGTACCCTCGGAGCAAAATTTAAAAATAAACTTGAAAAATATATTAAAAGGTGTGACACGTGCAATCTTTTATGCTAGTCAACGTTATTCAAATGAAAGCAATTTTTAGCGGTGTTAATGATTTGGTCATCTTTTTCCATACTAAGTCTTCTTGTCTATTTAAAAAAAGAGTTCTCAGTTCTATTGATGAAACCCATGATCAGATTTTTGTTGTTTTCCTTTCATCTACTTTTTACATTAAAACGACATCAAAACCCTTTACAGGTTAGAGTTACATACACAACTAAACAACTAAACAAATTTGTAATATTACACATTTTTAAACTCATTTATTGAAGCTGACTAAACATATATTCAGAATTTTAGGTTTCTAAGATGCCTTGTGATTTTGTCCTACCACACAAATAAGAAAACTGAACAGGTGTTAAACTGCGAATAAACACTTGTTAGGAACTACATGTTTATGAATCTGTTCTTTATCAAAATATTTGACGGCAACAATCATAACTCATTTTTGGAAGGAAATTTTTTCAAAAAAAAATTTCCTTTCTATAGTATCGGTCTGCCTATATTGAAAAGAAACAACAACCCCTAATTAAATTCTTTTAAAGGGCTAAATAGAAAATAAGTAATTAAATGCGCCCAAAAGTAGTGCGCAAAACTATATGTATACTTTAAAAACGGGGATGATTGAAGAAAAAGTATTTCAAAACTTGAAATGATGATATTCAATGTTATTTACATCAATGGAACATAATTAAAATTAGGAAAAAAAAACATCAGTATTATTCGCATTAGGAAAAAGAAAAGTTTGTGTCCAGGGGTCCCTATGTACATAAATTGAATATAAAAAAGGGTTTAAATTTTTGGGAGAGATGCGAAAAGTTCACATGTAAAAAATCCCCAAAGGGAAAATAAAAAGTATTTATTTATATTTTTTGAAATTTATTGAATAGCATTTTAGCCCCGCTGATTTTTTTACGTCGATAACTCAAAAGGGAAACAATGGATAAATATGTGGCCTTAAAAAGGCGTTCTGTGCCTGTACTATTTTCGCAAAAAAAATGGTTCGCAAACTATCATATAGAATCAAAGCGTTTTTGAAACAAAAATTTTTATATAAATAATAAAAACAAGATTACAATACAAGTCTTTCAAAATTTCTGGAATTAACGGATGCAATTTAATAAAACTTGGTTTGACTAATAAGTAGGGCACACCGCCATTGTTCGGACCATCGACAGAATCGTTCGTGTTTTTTAGATTTCTCCCATCCGACTAGATTTGCTGATGAAATAAACATCGCAAAGGTTTTGTGGAAAATGCTTTTATTTCTTTGTTCAAAATCGTTTTGTGTTTTGCAGATGTTAATTTGTTAGAAAAAACGAAATTAGGTCGGATTGTTTACATTATTGAATTTAAGGTAAACTCGGCCCTATACAACTCGGGACAGGTCAACTCGGCCTCTATTAAAACCAAAATATTAGGAATACGATTGTTTAGTTAATAACATATTGTTTGAAATTAAATCTTTAAGATAAATAATCCTTTTAAGATTAGGAGAAAATATATATATGTTCATTCTCTGTAAGAATGTTAGAAGACTTGTCAAGTTACCGACTTTATCTTTTGCAGTTTATTTATTATTGAGAAAAATGCTGAAGAGCTAGTCTCACAGTGTTTTAGGCCTAGAAGGTTTTTTCAGTTTGCATTAGGGAAATTATTAAATTATTGTAAGTCATGACGGCTTTCCCATGCCTGTCATCAAAATTTTAACCTGTTGTTATAACTTTTTCAAGATCTTGGTGTATTGTCCTTCATACTTGGCCACAACAACCTTCAAATAGACCAGACTACTTCATTAAACTTGACCACCTAATAACATTCAAGGTATATGTCTAAATTTCTTGATTTTTCCTATTAGTGGCTATAACTTTGTTATTTTTGAATGGATTGTCTTCAAACTGAAACAATTTTTTCAGGATAGGAACCTGACTCAACTCTGAAATGTCCTTTAAGCTTTTGTGATCAGAAGTTGTAGCAGAATAATACAAACCCGAGCAATTTTCATTCACTTGGTTTTGCAACTTCTGAGAAAAATGGATTTTAAAAGATAGTTGTTTTCTTAAATTTCAGGACAGTATAGTAGATAGTAAAGACATTTAATACATACTGTATAATACACTATAATTTATTTATATAGTATACTATAAAATCTTTAAGCTTGGGGACAATTTTGAACAATTTGTTTCTTAAACAGTGTAAAGAAATTTAGGTTGAATCGACTAGGGCTGGTCGACTACTAGATTGGAATATTCACCTTGCCCAAAGAATTTCACTACAGATTCATTTGTTCAAAACAGTTTTTATATTGCCTCTGAAAATACAGTAGCCTGGTCGGGCCTGTTTCAAACTGTGAAAAGTTGATAGCCCAAGGAGAATTTAGAAGTCGGGCTCTCGGACTACTGCTAATTTCGAAAAAGCACTGGTCTTAAAATTATTGATTTTGAATGTCAACTAACTAATTATTTGGGGATACTATATGTATTCTAATAATAATTATATTTTATGTTTCAGAAGTTCGGCCCTCATGTCAGATTTATGAATGTGAACAGCAGGAAATCGATTTATTTAAGGATGCTTTAGGGTGCAATGACAAATGAAATACGAAAGATAAAAGGGCTAAATGTGAGACTGTCAATCTGACTAACCTTGAAGTGAACAAAAGGGAAAAAATGTTTTCTTTCAAAATAGCATGGGCTTTTAAAGGAAAGAGGTAATGATTTTTAGAAGTATTTGTATATGATATTTCTTAATTATTATATTCTAATAGCTTTTTTTTCTTGATTTTGTTTAAAGGCTGACACAGGACAGTTTATTTTAAGTCGGTGAGCTTCGGCACTAGGATAGACTATTGTCACAAAAAGCCAAATTTATAAAAAAAGAATTACAGTGTATTTAAATATCTTAAACAAGAAATTAGGAACTAAAATTAATAGCAAGAACAATTGTGCATGTACATGTATTTAGGAATTCAGCTTTCTCTTTTCCTTTTTACCTCAGGACATTTTACATTTAAATTTGAAATATTCACAGTAAGCATGGTTATGCCTGCCGACTTATTGACATATAGATCATCTCTATCATCCACTTAGCTGTCTATAGCTTATCAGAATCACTCCATTTATGAATTTAAATAATTTGAAAAAATTGCTGCTTAGCAAATAGATAAAATACTTGGGGGTCTGTGACTGATTGGTTTTAGTTTCTTGACTTTAAACCTTTAAAGCTTTCACTGCTGTAAGTTCGAGCTCGGCAAGGGGTTTACAAAGTGGAATTTTAACTTTGCAATTAACTTTTTTCTAAACAAATATTTCAGGTAACAGAGCGCTTTATGATAGAACAGTAAAAGCAGGAGTGATAATGAAAGATACATGTAGATGTGTCTTCATGTCGGAAACACTAAAGAAATGGAAATATTGTGGTTTTATCAAACTTAAAAGAAATTGGAATACCAGGAACTGCCTGCCCTTTGCAATGTTGGATAAGAGTTCTTAGATGTGAATGTCGAAAGCCTCATGAAGCCCATGACTTAATCTAATTAGAAAAAGAAATGAAAATTGAAGAGAAAAACTAGTCACCAGTCTTTCACAAGAACTAGAGATAATTTCCCAATATTTGAAAATAATCATAAATATGAGCCGCGTCATGACAAAACCCAACATAGTAGGTTTGGCGACCAGCATGGATCCGAAACCAGCCTGAGCCCCCGCGTAGTCTGATCGGATCCTGCTGTTCGCATCAGTTTTTTTCTACTTGTATAGAGTTTGTAAAGCGAACAGCATGGTCCTGATCGAAATCGTGGATGCGCAGTGCTGGTCTAGATCAATGCTGGTAGAAACCCATTATGTTGGTTTTGTCATGGCTTGCTCATATGTATAGAACTTTATTGAGCCACCATTTTTCACCAGGAAATAAAGATCATTAACTATTTTTAGCTCACCTGTCACAAAGTGACAGGGTGAGCTTTTTTGATCGCTTTTCGTCTTGTCCGTCCGTAAACTTTTATTTAAATGACATTTCTCATAAACCACTAAGCCAATTTATCCAAACTTCACAGGAATGTTTCTTTGGTGGTCACCTCTAAATATTGTTCATAGAACGCTGGTTGCCATGGAAACCAAAAGAAAAAAAACTTAAAGTATTTTCCTTTAAAGAACCCAAAAGAGTATGAGCTTAGACAAAGTATCTTCTTTTTAAAGGTTGAAAATCTTAGTGAGTGTCTACCAAGTTTTTCAAATAAAACCCCGGGGGTCAAAATTGGCCCCTTCCCCCAGAGGGTCATTGAATTTCCCTATAAGCATATAGTAAAAACTTAAAAAATCTTCTTTGAAAAAAACCAAAATAGCTAGAGTTTAGATATTTAAGCATGAAACATCTTCTGGTAAGTGTGTACAAGGTTTTGTTCAAATAAAAGCCGGGGTCAAAACTGGCCCCGCCCCAGGGGTTTCATTGTTTTTAACTATTTGTTGTAAAGTAAAAACTTAAAAAATCTTCTTTTAAAAAACCCAATGAATAGAGCCTAGATGTTTACATGAAACATCTTATGGTGTCGAACCAAGTTTGTTCAAAAATTTTAAGCCCTTGTATAAAAATTGGCCATGCCGGGGTGGGGGGTGGGTGCAGAGGTCTTTGTTTACATTAATGTGTGTAGTAAAAACTTAACATCATGAAAAGATCTTCTTAACGGGGTGTCTTACAAGTTTTTGGTCAAATAAAAGCCCTGGGGTTTAAAACTGGCCCCGCCTCCAGGGGCCTATATTACATGGCGCCCTCTTGTTGAAATATGTATGAACAAATCTTTATCAACTTCAAGCTTTTATTGAAGGTATTTGAAATAACTTGGACAAATGATTGTTATAATAAGACAATGAGTCATGTAACAACCAGACCCTACTCCAGGGTCAAGGTTCGGCACTTGCTCATTCAAGGTCAACATTGCTATTTGAAAGTATATCTCGTGTCCGGTCTATAACTTTCCTATTCTAAAGGGATTTTGTAAATAACTTGCCACAATTGCTCACAATAATGAGAAAGATGTGTCATGCTCAACAACAGGTCACCTGCCTCCAAAGGTCAAGGTCACACTGGGAGGTCAAATATTAGCACAGCCTGTTAGAGGGTATATTTTCGTGTCCGGTCCATAACTTTGTCATTTATTGAAGGAATTTGAAATAACTTGGCACAAATGTTTGTTATAATAAGACGATGATGTTGCAACAACCAGACCCTACCTTCAGGGTCAAGGTCAACACTTGCTCATTCAAGGTCAACATTGTCCATTTGAGGGTATATCTCGTGTCCAGTCTATCCTTTTCTTATCTTGAAGAGATTTTGTAAATACTTGCCACAATTGTTCACAACAATGAGATGATGTGTATGCGCACAATCGGTCACAACCCTACAAGGTCAAGGTCACACTTGAGGTCTAAGATTAACATGCCCTTTAAGGGTATTTTTTTTGTCCGGTCCATAACTTTTTTTGTATATCAAAGGATTTGACAAAATTGGCTCAAAAATATTCACTATAATAAGACAATGTGTCCATGCGCATCACCTGCCATCCCTACCCTCCAAAGGTAAGGGTCACATTTCGAGGTAAAAAATTAACATTGTTTTTTTTTAAAGGGTATATATTGTGTCCAATGTAAGAACTTTCTTCATAGTTCAAGGGATTTTGAAATAACTTGGCAACAAATAGTCACAATAATAAAGACGATATGTCAGTTACAAACACTTGCACCCTGCCTGCCAAGGGTCAAGGTCAACACTTAGAGGTATAAAGGTAACAAAGTCCCTGTTATAACTGGTATATTTTATGCCCCCGTCCTAACTTCTTCATAGATGAAGGGATTTGGAAAATACTTGGCAAAGTAGTCACAATGATAAGAATGATATGTCATGCACAGCACCTGCACCCCTACCTCCAAGGTCAAGGTCACACTAAGAAGGTCAAAGCAGGGATTTTTTCCAGGATTTTTGTGACCATAACCCATACCCATTGCAACTGGGAAATTTAGCGATATTTGTTAAAATTGGGAAAAAATGCATGACTGAAAGTTTGCAGTGATTAAATGTATGCAGCAATCACTGCCTAGGATGGCTTCTTCAAACATTTAACACTATTACAGTAAAGAAGCCCTTAATTTTTCAAAGATTTTAGAATTCTTTATTCAATATTTATATTTTTGTAACTTTCAAATTGCGGAATAATTTTTCCTTTGGATTGGGGAAAATAATATTCCTATTTTCAATTGGAATAACGGCTATAAAATAAAGCCAAAAAAAATCCCTGCAAAGCGTAACATGAAATATATTTTGAAATTCAGTATTTCATTTTATTTCTTTAATAAATTTATTGTTGCATTTTGCAGATCTTAGCATTGATCATAAAAATTTGGGATCTGAAAATCTTTAGTCCCTGCCTCAATCCTTTTGAAAATAGCACAATTTTTATCTTCAATATAAAACTTCCCTGAGGCGGGGGACGTTGGTATCTCTGTTACAAATTCTTGTTTATTTTACAAACAAGTGTTCACTTTCAAACTTTTGATCATTGTATTTTTGTACTAACTTTGTGTAATGTTGTATTTATTTATTTCTTATTTTTAAGATTAGCATGGCCAACTCATGAAAGTCCAAATGATGGTCAACTTTTTTATGTTTTTTTTTTTGTTGTTTTTTTTTTTTTAACATTATTTACTTTATTTTTACAGTGTTCCTCTGAAATCATACATTCTGTTTTAGTTAAACATGCACTTCTTGTTACTTATTTTTCCCATACCTTCATATTACATTGAATCACGGTTTGATGTGATGGCTTCATAAAAATTATAAAAATATCATTTTCTTTGTACTTTACCTAGTAAATATGAAAAACAGAAATGCTCTTGTAAGCTAACCTGTTCTATGTTTTATATGCCCATGCCATTTAAAGAATGGTGACAGGGCATTGAGTGTTACCCTGTCTGTCAGTCCGGTCAGTATGTGAAAATTTCCACTGAAATTTTAGTTTCCAACCAATAAGATTTGTACACCTTTTAAGGATTCAATTTATAACTGGTAATATTCAACAATATATCAAAACACAGGTCCAGTATGATTTCAGTTACATTCCACAAAATTTATACAACATTATGCCTTCCTTACCAAATCATATGCAAAAAATTGATTTATAACTGATAATATTTGAATGCTTTTGAAATCTATAAAGATTTTTCATATAGTTCTGGACAAAAAATTTAACAGTCTTTAGTGAGTTGGAGTAGTATGAAAAATCAGGTGTCTGTAAATCAAGGTCACTACTTTGGATCAAAAGGTCAAATAATAACTTAAAACGTGAGAGTATATTTCTATATACATGGCTGGATTTACATAACATTTATCACAAATGTTCACTTACGTATACATCTTTCTCCCCAATCTGAAGCTTTAAGGTTCAGTTCTGAATAATGGCAACAGGCTTGATATATGCTGCCAGTGGGCTTGTCTAATTATGTACATACTTTTGATTACCCACTCAATATAAGCATTGTTCTTAAGCGCAGGCATTCAAGTCCTATGGGCACATTTCTACTTTTGACTATATTTTGTTGTATAATGTAAGTCTTGTATGTAAAAAATCCTTAAAACAGCACCTCCTATATATTACTGGCCGTTTGCATTAAAGCTTCTTTCATTCAGATTGTTATAACTTGTGTCACGTCAAATATGTACCAATAATTTAAAGGGACTCAGTCCATTGAGGTTTAAAAGCCTAAAACATAACATTTGAATTTCTACAGAAATGAGCCGGGGCACTTGATACAGAAATATATGCACAGATAGTGAAGAAATATACTTTGAAATAAATTGAAAAATCAATTTTTTTATGCTTTTCTCAGCCAATGTGTTTAAACGCTTTCATTTTTGGGTCACTTTTTTACAATTTGAATAATTATTCTTGAAAAAGGAAGTGCGCAAATGATCTGAAATTTTTTCTCAAAGATTAGTGGTCAAAACATACATCAAGTGGTACATTAATCTAGAAAAATAAATTTCAGTCTCATCATGTCAAAAAACCTCAGTGGAGTTCCTTTTACACATTTTTATCTGACAAACTAAATTTCATTATCTCCATATATTTAATCATTTATTTTTTATATCACATATATTTTTTACTTTTATGCAAGTTTTTGACAATAAAAGTTTATTTTTAAATCATTGTTCTTTGTTTTGCTATGACTTTAACAGCATGTACATCAATTTCATACTAAAACACAATTAGTTATGTTTGAACTTACAAATGTAAGCACATGATGAGCTTTTCTTGTCCTTGAGTTTAAAATAAAAAAGTCTCTTCATTAACTATGATTAAGTAATGCTTATGGCATGGTCTTGAATTCCTATGAAGTAGTTATATAAGTCATGGCCGATTAAGGTCAAACTGAGTGGTTTCTTGTGTTCATAATGCAGTAGTATTATCTATTAATTCACTTATTACTATATTAGTAACAGAATTGCCTATGATTTCAACTGATTATGAGTGTCACAACTTATGGGTTTGGGGCCCTGGGCCAAGAACTAGTTATCAGCCCACTGAACATGAGTAGTGCAAAAACGGAAACAATGACGTCACATTTTACGTCATCAAATCAGCAAGCTGTAGATTGAAGCTTGCACCTGTTCCTTTGTTTTTAATTCACACGCATTGGGAATTTCTATGAAAATTTCCTTCCAACAGTACTTTCAGTGCTTTGATTATTGATGTTTTCCGTTCTTATTTTGTTTTGTTTTAATATGATGCTAAATTGACATTACACATAGGCTAACGCCTATTAATTGATAATTTATATTTTGAAAAAGATACGCCATCCTAAGTATGCATCTCATGATTGGATTAGAATGACGTAATTTTAAACTGACATGGGTGGGTGATGAAGAACGAATGATTCGAGCAGCGATGTCAACTCAATATAATCCAGTCTGACAAGTAAGTTTAAAGTACTGATAAATTGCTAAAATAATTCTTGAATAATAATGAGGTGAAACTTCTTTTTCAATAATTATTCATTTTGTTTATTTTTTCTGAAAACCTAAGCGGCAGAAAAGTGCGAAATAGAACAGCTCAGGACGAAAATTGGCAGTCAAAATGATTTTTTTTACATATCTTTGGAAATTTATGTAATCAAACTTTCTGTTACTCTAAACGGGAACGGATATTATATTTCTTTAGTATATGCAAGAAGAAACAACGAAATTAGAAGGCATTTTACTACTTTTGGAAAGATTTTCATCATATATACAGATTATGTTTAGAGGGAAACTTCTATTATGTGTATCGCCATTTGAGCATGAGTAAAACGTTCGATGATTCTTAAAAAAACTACTGTAAGTTTAATTGTGTATATAAACTATATTTTAACAAAAAATCTCAATAATATATTTTACCTTATCAGTAGATTTCTTTCAGAAAGATTTGATTCCGATAAAATCACCAGTTACTCTTCTAAATGATTGCAAAACAACTGTTTAAAAAAGCATTCTAAGCGATGGAAAATATCATAGCACACCTCATATGGTTTTCGAGAATTAAAACTCAGCATACCTGAGAAAATACCTGGTGACTTCAAAGCAATGAATAACAAATGTTTCAAGAGCGACAAATGTTTTCAACTAATTAATATGTACTTATAAGTACTTATATCTGGTGGAAATTGAAAAGTGCTTCATAAAAATCTTTGTAAATGTACAAAATAAATCCAACTTAAACAGCAACAAAATATAACAATAACAGCAACAACAAAGCAACAACAAAACATATCATAATGTATCAGCACGAAATCGTATATGTTACTTTTTATAAAAGTGATATAGAGACCGAGTTTCATTTCTTGTAAGTGTCCAGTTTATCAAGAAAACAGAGATATATTTATTCCAAGAATGATTTTAAAAATTTTTAAAGGTGACAACAGAGATATTTATCACTAAAAATACCTTAAATGAGATTTCCTTTTTATTAAACTATTCTGAACACCTACGTAATTTATTTTTGGAAGAAGTCAGTCCAGAAGCTATCTTTTTGAAATGATTTAAGACGTTACATATACTAATTTTATCGGATCTGATCGTAACCTGTCAATTATCGATAACGCTCCGTCCCCCCTGTTGAGGCACCAACAAGGATAATCGGTATTTCGAATCATTCAAGGTTATTAGTCGTTAATCTTCGTAATATGATTTATAGAAACTGTACATCTTTGATGAATGTCTTAAGATATTATCGTTTCCCTTTTATTTTTATTTTTTTTATAAATTAAGAAATTGTCGGAGAAGATGTAATATAATAATTCATCCAATCTGACTAAAAATCAGATTTACTTATTTGTTACATGTAGATCTGATATCCACCTTATTTGTTTCGCATTCATTCAGATTCGGAGTTCCCGAGTTTGCTAATTTTAGCCATTCAATTAAATCGTATGTTACAAAAGTCAATAGAAAAAGTGTGAATTCTGTTGTTGAAAGTGTAGTGATAACAGGTGTAGGCCATTTCCAACAGCCATGCTGTTCGGGTTACCCTAGCGACGTGGTTAAGTGTCTGCCTTGTAATCGAGAGGTCCGGAGTTCAAAATCCGGTCATCACCTGAGGTTTCTATAAGCTTACAATGAACAATATCATTGCACAAAACTTTGAATGAACTTTAACAGGTGTATTGGTGCATATAATATATCCGCAGATGAACATGAATGCAAAGTCAGGGAGGTCGGATGATAATTATTAGTAATACCTTTTATTTGTCAATGTCTATTTATTGATGTTTATTTTAATATCAATTCATATATATGAATTGATATTTGACGAACAAAAAATATTATATCCCGTTCTCATTCGTATTAAAAACCCCAATCACTGTAAACACGGTAAATGCGTTTCATTTCCTCCATCGAGTGCCTCAAAATTTAACAGATACTCACGTGACAGCTGTGACAGATACTAGACGGACAGTAAACCACGTCAAGATTAAAAGCCGTTTATGTTATACAATGATATTCATCATCAACTTTTAAATTGCATATTACCGCATATTGCGATCCTGTGTGGTGCGATATTTGCGTGTTATGCAAAGTGGGGGTCTGGGAGAGAAACGCCGATTTATGACACTTTGATGCGGTCCTGACTTATTTAAATCGGCATAACATTTTTAATAATTAAGCAATTATCACTTGAAAGGGAACCCATTTACGGTAGGAACTGTGTCAAGGATTTTTGTTTGCTCAATCAGCGGCTTTATTATCTTTAATTACGTAATAGGTAGTGTGAAAAATATCATATAGAATGTTAAGTGTTACTTACTTTTTTGAGAACAGATAAAAAACAATCTGACTTGACAATAATGATTATTTTTAAAAACAAATTAGCAATGAACATTTGGTAGGCATTCAAATGCGAAAGGAAATGTAAGACTCAATTTCACCGGAATATTACTTATAACGATAAATGTTTGTATTCGTAACATTGATAATACAATGTTTATCAGACATGCTCTCGTGTATAACTACTACCTACTTTTGTAAATGGAAGTGGTCTTAACAACAATATTCTGGAATGTTTTTGAATGTTTGTATAAATGATGAACATTTAAAGACAGCAAAATTAGCAAATGACATATTAATACCATCCTTAGTTTTTATATGATGAACAGAAAGAAATGATGATCAAATTTTAGAACTCCCATTGCTACCGTAATACGAATTGTGATCACGTGCAGAGATCAGTCACATACGAGATCTCGTATTTAATAAAAGTAAATAACATGGGGTAGATTGTACTTTGCAAAAAAAGATGTGATTGTACGAGTACATCACGATTCTCAACGTGCAACCTTAGATTTAGATTTCAGCGCCATAATGTGTCATATTTGTGCTGTGTGTATAAGCTTGCTTAAGTTTCCATAGAGACCATTTCGCAAACAAATAAAATACGTTCTTTTTAAAATCGAGTACAAAGTGAGACTATCGTTTTTTACAAAAAAAAAGAAAGAATAATAACGACATGTTCATGAGTACATAATTGCAATAACGTCTTATGTTTGAATGCAATACATACAATTGTTAAATGACTAAACATAATGTCAGTTCAAAATGATCTTTACTCTTATTATTCCGAGCATGAATAGATTGAACGCATAGAAAAATATTCACCTGAGAACCATTTTCTTGTAACTGTTATCTGTCTTTCAAATAATATTTTGTATATATACGAACGTATAATGTAATGATTTGATTTTATATATGTCATACTGGTTCTGATTATATAGAGTAGTCGATTGGTTTTTGCGTCGGACTAGTAGTCGAAGGATTGCTGACCGCATGGGTTCATACCCTGTCAAGGTCAATCCCTTTCTTCTCTAACCAAGAAAGGTTTTTCTTTGACCAAGACACTTTCCATTCATTGCTTAGTACTGGTTGGTTCCAGGATCGGATTTAATAGTATTTCAATAAAATTATAGCTTCCAACACAATATAATTAAAATAAATTTTTGATTTCTACGTTGATTTAGCTGTACAAATACCCTTGTCTTGAGTAACAAACATGATGTTGTATACTGTTCCACTAATAAAACTATTGATTTAACCGATGTGTTTTTAAATGTCGAGACATATATAAAATCAGCTTACGAAAGAACTCTTGAAAAAGAAGATGAGAGAACATATCAATGCTTACCATAAATGTGATGATAAAATTGGCTGAAAGAATGATTTGATTTATACTTATAACTTGATTAATAGTGTAATGAATATTTTTTGTAATGTATTTATTTAAATATGAGTAAAGAACAATCTCTTTTCAAAACATTTTCTTGATATAGATTTTATAATTTTATAATCTAGTTCGTTTTTTAATTGAATAATAAACATTTAATACATTATCAATTACTGATCAATCACCATAATAATTATAGTCAATCGTTTGCTCTACCTCAACTTGACAACGAAAAATTAGCATAAAGTCCCACTAATTAGTCTAAGTGTTGTAGTTTCTTTTTAATTCTAAAGTAAGCTACATATACAATTTCATGACATAATACTTGCATGGTTATTTTACATCCTACAAACATATCGCCTGAATAGTACAAATGTATATCACATTTGCACATAATTCTTAAAATACATGTAACAGTTTGTCTCTTACTTAAAAATGGTCAAACCTGGACCCGAGTCTTAAACAGATATACTACTTTTAGACATGCCACATGGTATTCAAGCAATTTTTACATAACAAATTAAGTCATTCATATATAATATTGACGGTTCTTCTATTATGTTGAATGTTTACATGAAACGCTCGCCTGTTTTATTTTATTAATTCTTTTAGATGTAACAAATGTTTGTATAAAATGTAAATATATACTATGTAACAATAAGTCTCTTATTATTCTATTGGATATTGGTCATATATAATTTATATCTTTTATTAATTTTACCAAAACTTACAATTGCAATGCATATGAAAAATGCTCAAAACAAAACTAAAATAATAAACTACAACTTTTGATGTCCGAATCGTCACTTGATCAGTGCATAGTTATATATAACAATAACGTAAAAAATGCAGATATAATGTAGGTGTCTAAAAAGTCATCATGGTAAATGATATTTAAATAATAATATTTAAGTTTTTTATTATTGCTATTATTGGTTGCATTATACAGAAACATGGTACGATTATGTTTTGATTGTTTCTTATTGTAAAAGTCTTGCCATCGCCATAATTGGATCTTCCTATAACATTTAAATACATTTAGCTTTGAAAGAAAAGCTTTGAATAGCGGCTGTTGCCATATCATACATATCCTTTTTAGTTTGTTCATAATTACATGATCCTTCAGGATATGATATCAACATTTTTCATTATATTACAGCCGAACACTTCATCAGATGATGAAATGGAGTATTAGTATTATTTTCAAAATACATTGTCTCTTGAACAGTGCTTGTGATCTAACACGGGTCTTCTTTTGATTTCTTACGATGATGGCATCATCGTATCATCCAACCGCTATACTAAGACATCTTTATTGAAGTACATATGATGGTAGTCGTCTCTTGAACAACATCTTTATTCGCAAAGTCACTCCTCTTTTACTCAAACATAGGTCATTCATGTAACATTTTTCTTTTTTCCGTCTTCTTATTCAAACGATAAAGATACACTAACACTTTCACGTCTACATTATTGGTTCTCGTACATTATTCTACTGCCAGGGTAGCTTTTACCGAAGATAACTGAACTATTTAATGAAGATATCACTCAATTAATTAACAAAGTAAAAGCAGAAAAAATCGTATTGAAAAGTTCAGACAAACAAATTATAAATTTATGTCTCAATATCCCGATCAGTAAGATAAAAGTTATTATCAATTGATTGAAGCTGCTTAGTGTTGCGTGATTGAAAATGAATTTGATTTATTTATTGATGATAACAAAAAACATACAAATTTGTATCAAAGATTACTCGTATACGGCATCCTCTTGAGATATGATTACATTAAATAATTTTAGACAATCGGTTATTTATACTAAGAATAAAAAAAGCATTGGAAATTCTACTAAATTTATCAAATGGGATCGACATGAATCCATATATTTTCTTCGTTTTATTTGGCATTATTCGTTGCGAGATATCAAAGAATATGTTAATTTGCTTTTTAATTTCCAATGCAAATAAATTTTACAAGTAGCATTGCCAAATAAATTTAAAAAATGAATAGATTTATTATGTTATCAGTCTATTATAGATGTTTAGTTTCATATAACACACTTATTTTGGAAAGGAATTTAGTGCATTTTAGCGTTTCTTTGATTGTGTAATAAAACTGTTAAATATTAAGACGGAAATGAATTTGTTGTTTACTTTTATATTCAGACTTGGCTCAGGGTAATTTCTCTATTCTCAAATAACAGCATGTATGTAAATTTAAAATATATCAAGCCCTCATGTATATACATTCAGGACAATTTAGATAAGCAACACCAAGCCCTTCAATATTTGGCTCCGAATGAATGTTTTTCTTGAACTCTATTACTTTGTTAAAACACCCAATAATGCTATTAAATTTCCAGTAAAACAGTACACAATAATATAATAATGATAGGCGGAATGAATAGAATATCCCGAGTTCACCCTGAGAGTGACGGACGGATGGACCAAACCATTTAAAACTCTCCTGATAACTATAGGGACATCAACGTATATACCGAATATTGTAATGTGATTTTGTTATTTTAAGATAGCATATTAATGGAAAGTTTTGATGTTTATGGTATTTCCGTTTGATTTTTATGACCAGAAAGAGCAAGTTGTCTTAAAAAATCTAATTGCGTTTTAAAGTTTCTACCATGAACATGCAATTCTTTGTAATATAACTAAACTCAATCAGTAATCACAATAACGTCATACATGTATTAAAATTGTACATCCTTGCAGTTTTTTAAAATAATTTTATACATATTTTCATATTATTTTGGACAGTAATGTCAACAATTATGAATTAAGAACGTATTGAATAGAAAACCTTTCTGAAAATGCTAGAACATTTTGTCTTGTTAAATGATCTCTGTATTATTTTCTGCAAATGTATCATTTGCATTGATTACACAAATATATTCTGAGAGTGTAGGAACTTCTTTGAAATCATGGATGAGCGGTTTTAAAAATTGTGTGAATATGTTTAATGAATAAGTTTTTCAATCCTAATGTGGCTTTTCTTATTTATTATTAGGAGATAATATTTCCTAATTAGGAATTACTTTTAATTATGAGTTATACGCTAAATATGAGTTAATAAACAATAAATAGGAATCACGTATTCCTTCTAAAAATGAATATGGAGAGAGAAAAATCCCTAACGAAAGACCAAAACCGGAAAATTGAAAATGTTGCAGTGTCGATTTGATAAAGAGTTACGCACCGTAATCGGTACTAGAATCATTCATTTCTATGACGTATGTAAACGTTATTTCGTTCAAATTATTAGTTACTGGGACAGGATTAATATTTTTATTTCTTATTTGGAGTGTCTTAGTCCTGATAATGAGTTAATAAGTCAATTTCCTCCTACGTCCTTAGCAGTAAATAAACTTTACTTATGTTTAATAATTCCTAAATAAGGAGTGCAAAAAGAAGTACCACGTCACAATAATGAGTATTAATAGGCTTTACAGTTTATTATGTAGAACATTGATACTGAGACAATGCCATTTGAATAATCCTATTATAGAATCAACGTTTTCGATTTTAGATTTATCAAGTTTTATTTATGACGCTTTGTCTTTTATTTGATGCTCCAACTCACAAATGGAGCTGGTTTTGATAAGCTTAGATGTTCGTAATTTTCAAACAAAAATGTATTTTTGTAACGAGTTACGTAAAGTGATATACATCGTTAGTAATTGAAGAAATACTGTTCAAAATCTTTAAAAGTGATACAAATAGATAATAGAAATCTTAAAGTTTTATTTACAGTCATGTTCGTTCAGAAGATAACGCAGTTACTATAAATATTGTGTCACCTTTCCTCTGACAATCTAATCATTTAAATCGGTAAATCATTTGAAGTCCTTCCGTTCAACTGGATAGTAAACTTTATACATTACTCTAAGATAACGTTTTATGTTACTAACGAACTTTTGAAAGTGTTTATTAGTGTTGTACAATTTTATCTTGCTTTTTGTAACATATCTCATTTCCCTTAATAGGGATTGATGCTAAGTAAAGGTTGGGAAAAAGCTTGTCATGAAAGAATAAATAACAACGGCGTTTAAACACAATCTGACTTTTTATTCATAATAAAAGTGTTCATTCGTGTTAATAGTTTTTGTAATTAATTTGGCACAAACTAACTTAAAAAATACAAAATTCGTGTTAATAATAAACCTTTCATAATTTACGGAAAATTCCTCTGTTAACATTTAATTGCGCATTTATAATCAGTAAAAAATGTCCATTTGCTTCCGTTGTGCAATAGCTTAATTAAGTAGTCAACAATTTTTAACTAATGTGTTAAATCGATATGAACCCCATTGTGATTTATGTATGTCTCGTAACATTTTGACTATATTTTCCTTGTGTTACAGAATATACATAAAACTATAATATGTAAGCAATAAGATTATTTTTTTTTCAACATTTGAATAATTTACAAATTCGCGACTATAAATAGCTTGAGGATACTGACAGTTGTTTTTATTGAATGATTTATGATTTGTTTAGCGTAACTAAGCGGACATACATGTAGTGATCAAAGAAGGAGAATGATTAACCATACTTTAACATCATAATATGTTATAAAACTTAAATATAGACCAAGTATATTCCAATATTTTATTCTTAATCATAAATCAATTTTACATTCTGTGGTAGATAACTATGTGAGAGGGAAATTGGAGTTGTATCGTGCGTGGATATAAGGAGTACCGAGGAAATGTTACGGAAAAGAGATGAAAACGGAAAATGTGAATGTTAATCATATAGACGTAATCCACGTTGTTACAAGTATTTTAGTTTTTGTTTTTCTTATACTTCTCTCATTGGTGGTTTTAATAGGTTATTTCATTGCACTAGACTCATCGTATTCAAATACTGGATTTAATGAAAGAGTTCTAGACCAATATTCAATTCCTTGTAAAAATGTTTCGTTGAGTCCGGACGACGATTTTAACCTTTATAATATTAACAAACATAAGTTCGTGACTTTTGTAGAGAAACACAGTTATTTTTGCAAGTTCTTCAACCTTACAGATCTGATTCCAAAGGTAAGAGCTTGCTTAGAATTTTAAGCTTTTTTGCTGAGGATATAATTATCTAAGGATTTCACGTATCTTAGAAATTCATTGAATGTGTTAAACTGGCTGTAAATGAAGTACATTTTATTTTAAACATGCCATTGAAGTATTTGCAATAATTAATTTATATTTTATATCTAATAATTCCAAGGCGCCATTTTACATTTTGACATTATCAGCTATTTAAATAATAAATTAACATTTCAATTTAATTAAATAATTAATTGACACGAGCATGACCTACATTTATTAAAGTTATCCATTTTTGTTGCCTTCTATGTTTTGTACCAATACTTTTCAGTTTGTTGATCGAATTGGAAGACAAAGGCTTGCAATTGGTATAGACAACTTTCCTTCATTTTATAAGTAATGTTTTGCAATGAAGGTTAAAAGTTTTGTGGTTATTGGTATTTCAATATCCAGTCATAAATAGACAGACGTTTAGAATGAGCAAAAAAGCTCGAGTGAAACACTTTTAAGCTTTCACTTCATAATAAAGTTCTATATGATTTCATTTGTCAGTTTTTCATAAAAGTCCATATCTTATCGAGCTATCACATACGGATAGCATTTGTTCATTCAAAAGCCTGCATTTAAATTTGTCATCATTATAATTCTATTTTAGGAAAAGAAAGAAGACCATATCTGCAGTGTGGAAACACCAACCTTAAACCGTTATCTGGACACTTGACTGCATTCTTTACCAAGATTTCAAAGCAACATAATAGTAAGAGTCAACAACGCTACACTATTTCAAATATTATACAAATTTAAACAATTTAATGATTATCTTTTATAATTTATAACGTATTTTGATGTAATAAGTAGTAAATAATTCATTATATTAAAGAGTACTCCCACACTCACTATTTGAAGTTTGGAGCTTAATTTTGTTCTGTTCCTGATATAATATAGAAATAAACATATATTCTTCGTACAATATAACATCAATTGAAGTCTAAATGTATCATTAAAATATTAATATCTAGATTTGCAATGTTATTGCAATTGAAACTTAAATATCTTTAATTTTTTCCGTTTAAACAGTAAACGAAAGTCATACAGAACAACCGTTGCGCTGGGATACAGAGCCAAAGAGTTCATACATTTCAGACAGGTTACATCATCATAAAGGCAAAATACGAGTATCAGAAGGTCGGTACTATTTTGTTTATGCAGCTATACACGTCAATTTAAGTTCATCTCCAACCGGGAGTGACATAAATTCAAGACGTACCGTTTGGATACGAATATGTACGGGGACTACTCAGGAACGAGAAAGAACAGTTCTCTACAAATCAAAATATTTCAATTCAAAGACTATGACAACTGTCACATCCTTAAATATACAAGGAGCGGTATATCTTCCAAAAAGAGAAAACGTTTTTGTCAAAATGTCAAACATTCATACGCTTATTTCTAACTCGGCTGGAAATGTTTTCGGAATTTATCCATTAAACTAAAATTCTATGTTAGATAACGTGTACTTCTGTTACAGAAAAAACTTGATTCACCTTTTACTTTTTGATGTTATATGATTGTGCGCATATTTTGGCGTATCTGTTCTTGAGTACTTGTATTTGAGTTAAGATATCAGGTTTATGAAAAACATATTCCAGACTTGTCGTATTTATTTTTTGGGTGCATGTTGTAATCAATACTTCTGTCGGAACACCAAATTTAACTTAAAAGAAATCCACCGTGGTTATGTAACTTGTGTAAAAATTTTGTAATACAGGAATAATTGACCGAACTTTGTCATCCTTATGTAAAAATAGTCCAAAATACAGCTTTAATTGTTTTGTTATATAAATCATTATATTCGCCTGTAGTGTTGTCTCCATTCAATCCATCATTAAATCAATAAGGATAAAAACGTATTGACTTTTCGGTTTACCTCATAAAGCTGGGGATTATGACATATGTATACATTATACTAGCACATGTTAAACACCAACCTGATACACTCACTAACTTTTAGTTTTCTCTAATTGCATCTGCTATGTTATTGCTAATTTTATCTAACTCGATTATGTCACTTAGAATACGTTTTGTAAGAAAAGAAAAAAAAGTTTAACTTTTACAAGCGTTCGATCTCAGCAAAAAAGAAAATAATTATAAAAACGCTTCAGTTTGATAGCTTACCGTATATAGCATACACTTTCATTGAGCATGTATATTATCTAGGTTAAAAACAAGTCATTTTGGTAACTTTCCATTACAAGCTTATCATATTTGAAGTTTTCCATTACATTAGCGAAATTTTATGTATTTATATAAACAGATAATATATAACTTGGATCTATTACAAGAAAAGCACGTGTTTTTATTTCAAGTAAGGACGGATAAATGACATTAAGGTCATAAGTTTTAAACTTTTTACATTAGAAGATAAAAGAAGTATCATTATAAACCATATAATATTTTTTTGATGAGCCCGAGTAGGAATTGCAAAATATCTTTTAATAATAATTAGTATATAATATTGTGACAGAACGATTGATGATAAATTGAAGACAAACACTGAATAGGTTTTTTCCTTGGCATTGATACAACTCTTATTGGACCTGATATCTATGAAATGATATTTTAGTTAGTCATTGTAAAAAAATATGCCAAAGTTTGACAAAGTTATGCTTTCAGAACACTAGACTCATATATAATAGATCTCGGATTTCAATTTCAATATCATAAACTGTTAAAATGCTTTATAACCGGAATAAATCATGCGCAGAAAACGGTTAGTTTTGTCTACGGCATTGCTGAATGGTATTCGATATGTTTTCATATAATACCCTTTTATAAAAACAGTGGCGGATTCAGGCCCGGGCTTCAGGGCTGCAGCCCCCCCCCCCCCCCAGCTTGGCCCAAAGATAAGTCTACCAGCTGGGCTGGAAAATATTTTTGTCAGTTTCAAACTTTATTGGCTGTAGTGTACTCCCTTATCAAAACATTAATTGCTGTCATCCAGTTGTTAATCTCCTGCCTTGGGGGCTTGGCAGAGATCTTTATCTATCAACATGCTTGAATAACTTCAATGTTTAAACTGCATAATTGATTGGTTTAATTACTTTCCAAAGGTCTGATGAAATTGATAGTTACAGATAGTGGCAAATAGATGTGTTACATTGTACACCATATTTTACTATCTTTGTTTTTAATTTTTTTCTTTGCGAAAGCCCTATGATTAAGAAATTGAAAATTATTATTTGTAAATTAAAAAGGTGACCAGTTTTTATAAAGATTTATTATTATTATTATTATTATTATTATTATTATACTAAATGAATCGCATTTTTAAATAATAACTAGTTTTTCTAAGATTTTTATTCTGATGAACTGATTGGTCATTTGCTTTTAATAACTTATTTTATTGCAGTAATATTTTTTTTAATAAAATTTAAATTGTAATGACCTCTTTAGTATCTGTTGGAAAAAATTCTTATTGAATATATATGTGTTTGAAATTATTTTTTGTATAATTGAAAGGCAGTAACTTTAATATCACTTTACTTTGGAAAATCGTCTATTATTCAGATGAGTACATTGATCAAGTGTTCAAAAATTATTTTAATCAACAATCGCGCAAATATTAATTAGTGTGCTGTTATTTTGTAAATGCTTAATTACTAAACACCAGGGGAATTCTATTTGAAATACCCTGCAAACACTTACCTGTAAAACCATCCAAAATGTATCATAAACAGTACTAGAAAGTCAAGGAAATAACACTATTTTCAACCTCATATTTCAAAATTTTCTCAGTCTATCGGAGGGGACACCCCTCCCAGGCCCACCCCAATTACATATATTTTTCTTAATTTCATATCATCTAAATATTTACGGAAATATTAGTAAACACATATTGAAGCGAAAGCACATTGCCACTCATAAGATGAGCTATTAAACACATTAATTGCAATGTTTGTCACTTGAACAAGATATTGGCCCTATCTGAAAACATGCACAATTTTCGCCTGTTGCATTATTTTTGTCAAAATCTTCCACCCATATGTCAGCCCCCCAGGAACAAATGTTCTGTATCCGCCCCTGAAAAATTATATGAAAAGGTATAGTAAACGATATTTTTTGTATAACTTAAGAAAAAAATTACTAATGCGGTCGGATTATGCTGCGATCTGATCACTTGTTAACATCTTAACATCTGTAAGTTGTCTACATTCAAAGAATCAACCATTATTTGGACTACGTCTTTAACATGATACATTAACTCAATAATTTTACAGAGGACATGAAAGTTAAAAGTTTGTAATAAGTAAAAAAAGAAAACAAACAATAAAAACTTCAATGTTTGGGAACAACTAATATAAAGTTTAATCGGTTAAAACGCGATATAACGCTTAGTTAACTAGTGATATTACGATTATGTTAAAAATAAAGATGTGCACTTTAAGTTAAGTTTAAAATTACACCTACAGTACATATTGTAACTTTGAATCGCGTGTTCGATGGTATACGTAGTCTGTATTAAAAAACATTTTCTGATGAATTACATATCATTAAAAATACCTACATTCTGTAAATTTGACTATTACCTTCTTTGAAAAATGATATTTTTACATGCACAAACGCTTTGATACACTGATTATTTGTGTGAACAAGAAAAACATGTGAATGAGTAAATTGCCTATGTTAAGTACAAAGTAACGTTTGTAGTGATCAAGTAATTTAAACCTGATAATGGATTTAAAAGATCAATTATATGCTATAAACGAGTAAAAATTTAGATTTATAATTACATAAAATGTTCTGTCCTTATGAAATCAAATACATTTTCATATTTCTATGTAAGTATATTTGTTTGGCATGCTCTGTGCTTTCTTAATTATAATTGTTTTTTTTAGTACCCAAATTTAAGTTTAAAATCATAGCGGCGGCAAGGTGAAGTGAATTGCTGGCCGAGTGGTCACAAACCCCGTTAAGAGTAGCCGTTGTTTCGTGAGCAAGAAAGTTTACACTCGTTGCTAAGTACTAGTTGGTTCCAGATGCGGATTTAAGAATGGTCCAATAAGTTTATAGTTTCAAACACAATCGAACAAACAAACAACAAAAACAAACAACAACAACTACAACAAAAACTTAAAAGGAAACACCCTCAAAAATGAAGATGATAGACCCCTCACCCCATTAATTACCCATTCATAATAAAGGACTTCACGTTGAGATAGACTGTCTATACAAATGCTTCCATAAATAATCTCAGTCGTTCTAATGTTAAACCAGACAGTAATAGAGCGACAGATCTAGAACACTACTTTGAACTCATTGTAGAATAAACAATACATTAAGATTTCAAGAAAAAAAATTTGATGATGAAAAATTAAAAATTCGATGGAGAAAAGTAGAAAAATTACAATAGTAAAAATGTCAAAAGTAAGATGGTGTTATCATGAAATAATATCATGTTTTTACCACCGTGGTTTCTTTATTTTCACTTTTTACCATCGCACTTTCGTAACTTGGCCAAAATGTGATTTCGGTTATTAGATTTTTACCAATGTAATTTCATGTTTTCATTGTTTAGAGTTAGTGTGTGCCACGATGGCCATAGCGAGGCACTGTATGTCAGCAACGATTGTATACAATAAGAGCGAAATACGAAGAAATATTGTAGTGATCTGAAATTGTCAACTATAACTGTAACATAACTGAACAGCATGAACTCAACTCCTTACCTTAATTGACTTGAACTTGAGAAGTTACTTTTCTTCTAATCTTTAATAGTGAGGGTATGTTGACATTTACCAGCCATAAAACATATAATGAGCTGTGTTTTACTAGAAATCAAAACACCAACCCATGTATACGGTTATGAGCCAGATTTAATCTATCCTAGTTTATCCAATGTTTTCCTTGTTTATCCTCCTTTTTCACGATGTGCAGCTCAATCTAACTTCTGAGGGAAATTGTCACTTTCACTCGTTACCTGTGATTTTAAATCCTATTGTTATTGTTTAATAATTATATAAGTCACTGTTTTGCCAAGTAACAATGTTTAATTCCATGTATTTTTGTAGTTATGATCCGTTTTCTTAGAAAAACGTGCTCCCACTTTCGCTTCATGATGACATTTTGAACTGTTTCCGGTACGTTACTAGGGACGACCGGCTACAGCTAATTTATTGACGAAATTCTGCGATCGGATTTTTGTGTATTTTCTTCATTGAAAAGGTATAACTTGTTTAAGATAATGCCATAATATTTGTAACAAAATGTTCTATGTCCATTTTTATTATTTCATAGGTCTAAGAGTCTATGTTTAAATTTCTAACCGTTTTGGTAAATCAACCAATATTTCTTGGTCGGACCAACCACTTTTTGGCTCCAACCACAACCACTTTGGTAAAACAACCACTTCAACCACTTTATTTTGGTTGGGATTTGTCTGGGTATAAAAGGGCCCGGATTTTTGGTTGAAGAGCTCAGTCTTGATCAGAACTTCAGAGGCAAAAACCCCGTTTTGTTGAGTTACAAATTTGGGCGGAAAAATTTATAAGTGCCGTCTGCAATTTTACCTATTAAAGTAATTAAACTATTCTTTATAAATAACGATTTATTTATTCAGATTAAACAGTTCTGAGCTATTTTCTAGACATTTAATCTTTATTACACTTTACTGCTTGAAATAGATTATTTAACTGCTTGTTGAATTTAGTCACTGTTAACTGGTACGCTATTTTTCCGTGTTGACTATTAAAGAAGGTACACGCGTTAGACATTAAGATACATTAAATTAAAGGAGATCTATATAATTTAGAAAACGGTTTTAACATAAATAGGACTTGAATTTCTACTACAAACTTTTACTTATTTACACTATCGTATTGAATCTGTTGGTAAATGATAAAAATACAATTGTGCTCATCTGTTGACAATTTATTTTTTTGTTATTGCAACATTGTTATAACCAAAATAAACTTGCAATTTACTACTGGAATAAACAGTGTTTAAATGTTACAGAGAATTTATTTATCTATGTAGAGATAGTGTTCCATTAAAATTATAAGTAAAAGGTTTAACTGAGCAAAGTAGATATAGAATAGCAATCACTATAGAAGTAAACTGAGTGGAACCAACCAACTCCCTTGGCAGACTACCTAAATAAACCTCTACTAAGAGACCACACTACCAAAGGTTTTACCTTACGGCCTAGACCGTGACAATATAAGTTGTTTACATTATCAAACATGAAACTGAAAGTTTTAAGTTGGCCAAGGTATTCCATTTATAGAAATTATTGCATGTTCTTATTATGCCTAATCGAATAACCACACAGGCTGTTGGCAATTTTTCAAGTATTTAAATTACTACGTACTATAAAATTGGGTTATGTGAATCCCAGGGGCTAAGTTCACGAAAAAATATAACATTGCTAAAGCCATTAAAGATGCCCATACGATAAGAAACATTACCCAGGAAATATAAATTATTTGAATTGATTATTATTATACATGATGATTATTAGATGTTTGTATGCCTTTGTATATATTATATTCACGTTTTTATATATATTATGTCTGTCTTTCCCGTATTCAAAAATAAGATGTTTGTAAATATGTCCAAGGACATTTTGCTTGTCGATAGCCAATAAATTTTGAAACCTTTCCGAATTTTTCAAACACGAAAGTATCGTTATCATTAAGTTTCAATATTTTGCATAGGCATATATGTACATCTCTTCCGGTTTAAAACTACATTAAATGAATTTCTTAACAACAGAAATAGCGACAATTCATTAGTAAATTTGGTTTCATATCGATGCCAGATCTTATTATGGTGTCAAGGCAACCAAAATGAGTTTTATAAGCATAAACATCTGCGACCTCATTGTGGCGAAATCGAAATTTGCATGAGAAACTCCGCCTTCGGGTCATCCGTACATCATTATTAAATCAACAAACATGTCTATAAGTAGCAGTTCTAATATAACGGTATATTTACGCATTGTAACGGTTGTTTTCATACAAATTTAATATTTTTATGAGATGATTACTCTTTCCTGAACGCCATGCCAAGTGCACCGTGAAGCTAAAACGGTTAAAGTGTGTATGCACATGAAAATCTCGTATTTTCTGTGTTCTGTATAGCAACTATAACACTGTGACGTAGCACATACATGAACTGATTAAAGTCTTCATTTGCATGTTAAAATTCGTATACGAACATTAGTGTTGCCGTGGGGTTTTCCGTTTAAAATCGTAATTTATGAACAATATTTGATGAGATTTACAACAATACTGTTAAAAAGGTTATTAAAACAGTAGAATGCTTGGTTATTAGGCCAACGGCAAAATATTTTTACTTATTCATTTAATGTAACTTTATGGTCGCATCTCAATATCGATTGATAAACAGTTCTTTTGCTAAGTTTTGAAATCTAATGTTAGTCAACAGTTTAATGAAATCAACACGTGTATTAACACGTCAGTGATTGTGTTAATTTAACAAGAATTACATTGATTCATAAACATTTTATTTTATTTACAATACGTGTGATTGTAAAGTTTAGTGCTATTTTGTAACTTTTTATTATTGTTTACTGCAAATTATAAAGAATAAATATGGATAAAGCGCTGGAATATAATTCAATTATAGTTTTTGTTTTTGCTGTTTTAACCATTGCTGTTGTTTTGACCGTTCTTTCTTTTATTCCGATCACTACTCAAAACGATCAAATTTGCCTTCCAATTGCAAATAGGAACATACAATGTGGAGCAACTTTTTATCATTTACGTGATTATTTAGACGAAGTAAGTTGATTTTTTTAATAAAACTTAATACTTTGCCTTGGGCAAACATAAACGTCTCTAAATGAACAAATTGATCTATCTATGCGCAAAAGATGTTATCAAATCAAAACATAACAAAACTGAGAAAATAATGTTTTATTGTGTCTTTGTTTAGTAAAAATATTTTCTAAGACTGTATCATTTATTCAATTTACTTCCTTTTCATAGGTTTTAAATGATACATTTTACGTTTTGATACGTTTTAATTTTATACATGTATAAACATATAAAAACGTTTCCGAATGCCCGTTGAATATACATGTACTGTAAAACGTTATATCTGCTTGATATCTTACAAATTAATTGCCTTATATTATACCGGTATACCCTTTCATTACATTGTCATACTTATTGAAATATAGAGCATTGCAAATGCATACGTTAAAGTGATGAAAGAAGATAGAGACCGGAAACAGAAGTACCTAGAAGACAACAAACTTCGTTTGATGAGCGTTTCAGATCAATCTTTCTGGGAAGCAAAGCCTGCAGCACGTTTAAAACGAACAAACCCTGACATAACAACAGGTATTAAACGATAGACTATGCAATGACAAGTGAAAATTTGTAAACAACTAAAATGCAAAATATTTGATATCTTGAAAATTTATTTTATCTAAAATATCCACCATTCATTGAAAAAAAAAACATTGTTTTTTTTATTTGCATGCAAATTCAGGTATAGATAAAACAGGACTTTAATGGTTTCGTTTCTAAAATGTTTAAGTATTTTTAGGAACATCAAATAACTTTCACATTTATATGAATGAAAAGGGACAAAATTGATTTTACTGAAATAAAAATAATATATTATAGATATAAAAGTTGCTGAAATGGCTCCTATTAGGGACTGGATGTACGATAAAGATCCTCTTAGCACCAGCAGTTTTTTAAGGAACGGAGTACGCTATAGGAACGGTCGACTTGTTGTACCAGTTGATGGAACATACTTTCTATATTCATTAATTGATTTCTTTGAACCTTGTGATCATTCAACTGGAAAACCAAGCATTGAAGACTTGAAGAAACCTATAAAGCATGCTCTGTTTAAATTCAATATTGATACAGCAGAATCTGAGATAACTTCAAACATTCAACCTCATCATATCTCAAAGAACAAATTTTATAACTCATATAGTAGCTATGTATCTACTATTGTAAGTCTAAAAGCAGGTGATGAAATTTCAGTTAAAGTTAGTAATATAACGTACCTGCAATACACAAAAGATAATTCTTTTGGACTTTACCTGATATGAATTCAGAGAACCATGTCCCAAATTGTGCTTAGAATTTTGCATTAGTTAAACAGTTAAACAATTATTCAACAATTAAATTTTCTGAATATCTGTTAGTGTAAGTGCGAGGCAGTATAGTAGGTTTGATCGTAGGCAGGTTAACAGTAATTATAAATCGTATTGTAATTGATTATAAATTATTCAAGCTACTGTTTTGATAAGTAAGCGTGTTTAATTCCATGTACTTATTTTATATAGTTATCACCAATGACGTAATCGCACTTTACTTTCAAGGTATCCGTTTTAATTGCATTTTTGGACTATTGCTGATACGTTACTAGGGAGGACCGACTGCAGCTAAATTATTGATTATTAATTATTTAGTTCCAATTTCGACAATTTTTTATGCTTGGGCTTGATTTTAGGTACAAAATGCCCAGATGTTTGATTGAACAGCGGAGGAATTACCCCGTTCAATTGAGTGGTTAATTGATAAGAGCCGTCTACTGCATTACGTGTAAAAGTTATTAAACTTTCCTTCATTTTATCTCATGTTTTCAATAAATATGTGGAAAAAATAATTCGTCGGAAGCATTAGAAACAGCAAAATTTTATGAAAATTGCAGACCCTGTGTCATTGAATATGTACATGAGGGAAAATGGTAAAGTGCAACATTCCTCATGCCCGCAGTACTCAATTCTCTACATTCAAAATGCTGGACTCAATGATTCCGAAGGACCAGAAAAATATAACAACACTGAAGTAAAATCAAACTTTGCCTAGCCCCAGCGTACCTGAGTGATAACTTAAGTCCTCAAATACTGTCCATTGTCATTTTGGCAGGAGTCATGCATGGACATTTTCTTTAATGAAATAGTTCGTGTAAAACATTTTAGATAGATATGTCTAGAAACTGAGAGTAACTAATATATTTATCAAAACACACAAGTACTTAACTATCTGTGATATAAGTGCTTTGTTTTGATTGTTCCTATAATGGCATAAAATCTGTTGTGGATTGTATATGATAGTATCAACAAAATACCAAGTATATGCGATGTGTTGTGTGTGATACTATTCTTTTTGAGATTTTCTGCGATATTTTGCATCTGTGATATTTTGCATCAAGTAATATCATTGGCTCTCTATGTCATGCCAACCACACTCAGGGACCGCAATGAAATAAGGGTTTTGTTGGTATGCATGCCATGGTTATGGTTAATTATTCATTAAACTAAAATTCTATGTTAAATTACGTGTACTTCTGTTACAGAAAATAAACTTGATTAACCTTTTACTGTTAATGTTTTGCTGTGAGTTTATATGTGCGCAAATGTTGGCGTATTTGTACATAGAGTACTTGTATAGCATATTTCAGTCGTATTTATTTTTTGGGTGCATGTTGTAATCAATATTTCTGTCGGCACATCAAATTTAACTTAAAAGAAATCCACCGCGGTAATGCAACCGTGTGTTAAAATTTTGTAATACAGGACTAATTGACCAAACTTAGTCATCCTTATGTAAAAATGGTCCAAAATACAGCTTTAATTGTATTGTTATATAATTCATTATATTCGCCTGTAGTGTTTTCTCCATTCAATCCATCATTACATCAATAAGGATAAAAACGTATTGACTTTTCAGTTTATCTTCTAAAGCATGGTATTATGACATATGTACATGATGTATGCATTATACATACACATGTTAAATACCAACCTGATATACTAACTAGCTTTCAGTTTTACCCTAATTACGTCTGCCGTTTATTGTTAATTTATTCTTATTCGATAATGACACTGAGAATAGCTTTTATAAGAATATAGAGTTAAACTTTAATAAGCGTTCACTCTGAACAAACACAAGAAAATTATACTTGTAATGAAAAACAAACACGTTTCAGTTTGATAACTTACCGTATATAACATACAGTTTCCTTTAGCATGAATAATTATTAGGTAAAAATAAAAGCAAATCATTTTGGTAACATTCCATAGGTAGCTTGCCATTTAAAAACATCCATTACTGATATTTCACGTATTAAGAGAGACAGATAATATGCTTGGATCAAGTACAAGAAAATTACGTGTTTTTATTTCAGGTAAGGAGGGACAAATGACATTACGGTCATAAAGAAGTTTAAAAACTGTTTACATTAGAAGATAAAAGAAGTATCATTAAAAAACATAAAATATTTTTTGATGTAATCGAATACGAATTGCAAAGTATCTTTGAATAATAGTTAGTATATAATATTGTGACAGAACAATTGACGATGATAAATATTGAATAAGGTTTTTCTTATCAGCGATACAACTCTCAAAAATATGCCAAAAATTGACATAATCAATCAGTCGAACACGTTAGCGTTATATATCTCCGTTTTTAAATTCAATAAAGTACTTTACAACTGGAATAAATCTTGCACATAAAGTGGATATATTTGAAATGTTTTATCTACGGCAGTGTCAAATGGTATTCTATGTATTTATGTTTTTATATAAAACCCTTTTGTAACAATCATTTTAAACGATATTATTAATATAGCTTAAGAAAAAGTTACTTATACGCTCGGGTCATGCTATGATTTCCTCTACTTTTTAAAAATTGTCTACATTCGAAGAATCAATCAATATTTGGAATATGTCTTTTACATGATACATTAACTCAATAAACTGGCAGACGACATGAGTTTAACTAAACTAAGAATGTATCTGTTTATAAAAAATAAAAAAATGAAAACAAACAACAAACTTCAATTTTTGGAGACCATAGTTAAAACGCAATAAAACGCTTATTAAACTAGTATTACGATTATGTTGAAAATATAAAACACCTTCTAGGTACTTTAATTATAATAAGCTAAGTTTAACATTACAAATACAGTTCACATTGTACCTTTGATTCGCGCGTTCCATGATATAAAGAGCCTGTATTAAGAAAAGTTATCTAATAAATTACATTATCAATAAAGAAAATACCTACATTCTGTGAATTTGAGAATCACTTTTTGAAAAAAGATGTTTTTTACATGCATAAACGCTTTTATTTAAAGCCAATTCACCGATCGTTAGTGTGAACAAGAAAATAAAATTTTAATGTGAATACAGAGTAAATTTCCAAAGTTAAGAACAAAGAAACGTTTGTAGTGATCAAGTTTACAGAAATCTTAAAGTTTTATGTACAGTCATGTTTAGAAGATAACACAGTTACTTTAAATATTGTTCTGACATTTGCTACAATCGTATCGTCCAAATCGGTACATTATTTGAGCGACGTCCTCTCTACCTAATGGTCAACTTTATACATAACTCTAGGATAACGTTTTATGTTACAAACGAACTTTAAAGTGCTTATTTTCTCACATCACAATGCCAGATGATAAGCATTATGGCGAGTAATATTAACAGCATTGTTCAGGTACGCTTCGTATGCATAATTATATAGAAAAAAGAGAAAGAAATTTATTTATTTTACTTTCTTTTTCCGTGAAATAAATCAGTTACACTAACTCACATCATAACACGAAGACGAAACATGTGGTCCCCATACAGCGCTGTTCGATTTTAAATTGTTTCGATAAAAAATTGTCGATTCATATTGCACGTTTATGGCAAAAAAGGTTTGGAAAAAAGCTTTAGATTGTAATTAACAACGGCTTGCTAACACAATCTGACTATTTATTCATTGTTATGATTCCAAATTGAGTGTTTATTATTAATCCATGAAATCAGTCTCCTAAACGTCTTTAAAATCTTTTAAAATACCCATTACATTAATGTTAATAATAAACCTTTCATAATTTATAGGAGTTTTTAATACGTTTCTGTTGTGCACTAAGGTAGTTAGGTAGACTAAGTCAAGTATTTTATGTTTTCAACTATGACTGTTTTTGTACGTCCAGTTTACCTGTATGTATGTTTATTTTAATATGTTACGTAATTAAATCTGTGATAATTAGTCAGGCTTCGAAATATAGGTGTGAATTCTTTCATAATTGTATAATCGGGACCGAAATTTTACTTCGAAAAATAGGAGGTATTTGGATAATGCATTTCAAATAATAAGTTCGTATTTATATTGATTTATATAGAGATAAAAACGAGACCGCCGATATTCTTCGGATCATAATGTGTGTTGGAATAAAGTGTGTCGAATAAGCGAGATCGGACTGTAAATGGTAAATTTGCGTAAAATTTAGTGTCAGATTGACAGGGAATGCACAGTGCGTGGCTATAAGGAGTTAAAATGATAAACTGAGGAAGTGAAACGTAATAGATATGAAAACAGAAAATGTGAATGTTAATCATATAGACGTTTTCCAAGTTGTTACAAGCATTTTAGCTTTTATTTCTCTTATACTTCTCTTGTTGGTGGTTTTAATTTGTTATTTCATTTCACTAGAATCATCGTATTCAAAAACTGGATTTTATGATAAAGTTCTGGACCAATATTCAATTCCTTGTGTAAATGTTTCGTTGAGTCCGGACGAAGACTTTAGCCTTTTTACCATTGACAAACATAAGGTCGTGACTTTTAAAGAGAAACACATTTATTTTTGCAAATTCGTCAACCTTACAGATTTGATTCCAAAGGTAAGAGATTGCTAAGGATTTTAAGATTTCTAGCTTTGGATTTAATTATTTCAGGATTCCACACATATTAAGAATATATTGAATGTGTTAAACTAGCCTTAAAAGATGTGCGTTACATTTGAAACATGACATAGAAGTTTTGGCAATATTAAATTTTATATTTCATATTCTTCATTTAATAATGCCAGGTGGCCAGTGGCACCTTGCTAACAATACAACAAATTAACATTAAAAGACCCCAAAAACCTACAGTTATTCAAGAAATCTTTTATTGTTGCCATCTATGTTTTGTTCCTCACCATTTTAGTTTGTTGATCGAATTGGAAGACAAAGGCTTGCTACAGGTACAAATATCTTTACTTCATTTCAGTTTTATAATTAAAAGTTGAAAGAATTGTGGTTATTTTGATTTAAATATCAAGTCACAGAGTGAACAAATAAGCTCGAGTGAAAAAAGGTGTAAGCTTTCAATTAAAATAAAAGGTCTTTATGATTTTATTTGTCAGTTTTTCTAAAAAAGTCAATATCTTATCTAGTTATCGCAGTCGTGTAGCATTTGTTTATTCTCAAGCCTGAAATTCAAATCTTCATTATTATAATTCTTATTTTAGGAAAAGAAAGGAAACCATATCTGCAGTGTGGAAACACCAGCCTTCAACCGTTATCTGGACACTTGACTGCATTTTATACCAAGATTTCAAAGCAACATTATAGTAAGGGTCAACAACGCTACACTATTTCAAATACCATACAAATTTAAGCAATCTAATGGTTATCTATTTTAACTTATTATTTTTTATGTAACAAGTACTAAATGACGAATAAAATCAAAGAATACCCCTACTCTCACTTTTGAAGTTTGGAACTAAGTTCAATTCAACGTATATTCTTCGATGAGTTAAGTATAATTATCAAAACTTTAACTGAAGTATTGATGTATTATTTAAATATTAATATCTCTTTTGTCAATATTATTCATATATTTAATAATTCAATGTATTTCCGTTCAAACAGTAAACAAAAGTCATACAGAACAACCGCTGCATTGGGATACAGAGCCAAAGAGTTCATATATTTCAGAAAGTTTACATCATCACGAAGGCAAAATACGAGTACCAGAAGGTCGATACTATTTTGTTTATGCAGCTATACACGTCAATTTAAGTTCATCTCCAACAGAGACTGACATAAATTCAAGATGTACTGTTTGGATACGAATATGTACGGGGACTACCCAGGAACGGGAACGAACAGTTCTCTACAAATCAAAATATTTCAATTCAAAGAATATGACAACTGTCACATCCTTAAATATACAGGGAGCGGTATATCTTCCAAAAAGAGAAAACGTTTTTGTAAAAATGTCAAACATTCATACGCTTATTTCTAACTCGGCTGGAAATGTTTTCGGAATTTATCCATTAAACTAAAAATTCTATATTAGATTACGTGTACTTCTGTTGCAGTAAAATAAACTTGATAAACCTTTTACTGTTTGATGTTATATGTGCACATATGTTGGCGTATTTGTACATAGAGTACTTATATTTGAGTTAAGATATCAGGTTTATGAAAAACATATTCCAGACTTGTCGTATTTATTTTTTGGGTGCATGTTGTAATCAATACTTCTGTCGGCACACCAAATTTAACTTAAAAGAAATCCACCGTGGTTATGTAACTTGTGTAAAAATTTTGTAATACAGGAAAAATTGACCGAACTTTGTTATTCCTTATGTAAAAATGGGGCTAAAATACAGCTTTAATTGTATTGTTATATAAATCATTATATTCGCCTGTAGTGTTTTCTCCATTCAATCCATCATTACATCAATAAGGATAAAAACGTATTGACTTTTCGGTTTACCTCATAAAGCTGGGGATTACCGTATAAGTACTTTTTTCTGCGGGAACTTTATATTTGCTTTTTCTGCGGTTCGTAACGACACCGCAGATTTAAAAACCGCAGAAAATTAAGCCTTCCCATATGTCTATGTTGGAATATGTCATATACCGGTACAGTATAATTACATTACCCTCTACTGTTATCGGCTTTTATAGATATGTTTCTTTATGTATCTGTCATTAATAAAATATTAGAAAAAAAAGTTTCTGTTTAAATAAATACCATGTTTGTATAATATTCGCTCACCCTAAGTTTGATTTTTTTTGTAAAATAAAACTATAATAGTGTGACGGGGGCAATAAACATACCCTTTTGTATTTGTACAATATCTTATATTTACGTGCAATTTTACCATTGTTTATTTTTCACACTTCATATTTATACACATGCAGTAATACAATTAATTGTTGTCATTGCACGTTGTTGATTTTTGTTTATGAACGTTTATATACCGATACATGATGATTATGACGAAACACATTATAAGTCGTCTGCATGTTTACCGGAAGTAATGTACATATTACATCAACAAATCTTGAAATGTTGTCTGTTTGTATGGGTTTATTTTGTAAAAATATCTAAATTAAAACGCAGAAATAAAAAAAAAACATCAATGCGAAAATGATAACACCGCAGAAATAAGATAAGCAGAAATTTAAAACCCCTTATTTTAACAAAAATCGCAGAATATTAAGCCCGCAGAAATAAGTACTTATACGGTATGACATATGTATACATTATACGTGCACATGTTAAACACCAACCTGATACACTCACTAACTTTTAGTTTTCTCTAATTACATCTGCCATGTTATTGTTAATTTAATCTAACTCGATTATGTCACTGATAATACGTTTTGTAAGAAAAGGAAGTTTAACTTTTATAAGCATTCGCTTTCAGCAAAAAAAGAAAATAATTATAAAAACGCTTCAGTTTGATAGCTTACCGTATATAGCATACACTATCATTGAGCATGTATAATATCTATGTTAAAAACCAAGTAATTTTGGTAACTTTCCATCACAAGCTTATCATATTTAAAGTTTTCCATTACATTAGTGAAATGTTATGTATTTATAGAAACAGATAATATATTACTTGGATCTATTTTAAGAAAAACACGTGTTTTTATTTCAAGTAAGAACAGATAAATGAAAGTAAGGTCATAAGTTTTATATTTATTACATTAGAAGATAAAAGAAGTATCATTATAAACCATTAACTATTTTTGATGTGCCCGAATGTGAATTGCAAAATATCTTTGAATAATAGTTAGTATAAAACGATTGATGATGTTAAACATGAATTCAACTTTACTATAACATAATATTTATATCAATTTCATTGTAAAAAAATTGTGCCAATGTTTGACATAGTCTATGTCAAAACACTAGACGTTAGTTTGGACACATTATAGATCTCGGATGTCAATTTCAATATCACGGACTGTTAAAGTTCTTTACAATGCGCAGAAAGTGGAAAGATTTGATATATTTTATCTACGCATTGTCGAATGACATTCGATATGATTTTTGTCTTTTGTTTTTATGCTTTCATATAAAACCCTTTTATAAAAACTATATAAAACTATATTATTTGTATAACTTAAGAAAAAAATACAAAATGGGCTCGGGTTATGCTACGATCTGATAGTCGTTTTCATCTGTAAGTTGTCTACATCCGAAGAATCAACCAATATTCGGGCTATGTCTTTAAAATGATACCTAAATTCAATAATTTTAGAGAAGTCACAAATTTAAAATTTATAATATGTAAAAAAAAACAACAAAAAAAACAAACAATAAAACTTCAATGTTTGGAAACCATTAATATATAGTTTAATCGGTTAAACTGCAATTTAACGCTAAGTTAACTAGTGATATTACGATTATGTTAAAATAATAAAAAAAACATTCTGTGCACTTTAAGTTAAGTTTAACATTACACTTACATTACATATTGTAAATTTGAATCACGTGTTCGATGATATACGTAGTATATTTAGAAACGTTATCTAATAAATTACATTATCAGTAGAAAAAAAATCCCTACATTCTGTGAACTTGACAATCACTTTAAAACAAAACGCTTTGATTTAAAGCCAATACACCGATCGTTTGTGTGAACAAGAAAATATTATTTTGAATACAATAATTTCCAAATTTAAGTACAAAGTCACGTTTGTAGTGATCAAGTTATTCAAACCTGATAATAGATTTAAAAGATCAATTATATGCTATAAACGAGTTAAATAAAGTTAGATTTATAGTTGCACAAATGTCCAGTCCTTATGAGATCAAATGTATTTTCATATTTCTATATAAATATATTTTTGCGGCTGTGTGCTTTCTTCATCATTATTGTTTTTTATTGAGTACCCGTTTTAAAGTTAAATTCAAGCGGCGACGAGGCAGAGAGATTGCTGGCCGCATGGGTTCAAACCCCTTCATGGGTAAGCCGTTGTTTCCTTGAGCAAGACATTTTACACTCATTGCTAAGTAATGGTTTGTTCAAGAAACGGACTCGATAATGCTCCAATAAGCTTTTAGCTTCTAACACAATCCAACTTAGTAAAAGAAATATAAAGAAAGCTTTTCATTTCATTTCCAAGCTATTGAAAGTGTTCGCCAATTATTAAACTAAATGAAAAAAAATCACCAACTACTATATAAAAAAAGAAAACAAAACATGAAGATAAAGATCACTGTTAAGTGCCAATTCGAAAAAATGTACTGCACTTAAAGATAGAGTGTTTAAACAAATGCTTGCAGAAATCTCAGACGCTCTAAGGTTATACCAGACAATGATAGAGCGAAAGAACACTTTTGTACTCAAAGGCGTATATACCCAACATTTACAGAAATAAAGAAAATCTTTTATGTACATATATACCCATCAATAATCAGTTTAGAGTACAGATGATTTGACATGTTCGACCAGGACATCCATATTGCTCTTACGTGCTGTGATAAACTTATATATGCCTCAAACTTAAAAATGGAATTATTACATAGACCACTTGGAGCACTTACCACGGAATATATGCATACGATAACCAAAGAAATATTCTTGGAAATTAATAGAAATTTTTGTTATGTTTTGTTCAACAATTACAATAATTACTCAGGGAAAAACAGTATGTTAATGATTTGAACATTTGCACACAAGTTATTATTATTATCATCATTTTAACTGGTTATGATTATCAGACAGATAGCATTGTAACTTACGTTATGTATAAAGGTAACCATTTAAAAAATATTTACGAATTTGAAAATTTCAAGAGTTTGTTGACATACCTGTATAATAATGGTGAGTCTACCATCTAATCCTGCATCCGTTTGATATTATAATGTGTCTCAATTCAGAATCATATGTCTTTTCAAAACCGAAGAAAACATTGATATTATCTGTTGTTTATGTAGAAAAACATCTCCAACGAAAGTGTCGATGCCAACAAGATGATCGAATTTATAACGTTGTTAATTGAAACTTGATTGAAATTGAATAATATATTATTTCTTTAGATTCTAGTTATGATATAAGGCGTTTATTTGCCATTCTTTCGAATGTTTTACATAGGCAGCTTGTAAATGTAATTGCAACAGTTTGAAGGGTAAAAACTATATTTGTTTGTTTAAGAACAGAATTTTTGTCCAGCTACAATGAACTTTATCAGATACGTAAATTATATTACATATTTAAAACAATTATTAACCTATTACCCGATATACACGACTTTTAACGCCTTTTTACATGTACGCCCCTCCCTTTTTTGTTGTCTCAAATGGTGAAAAAATGCCTTATTAATGCCCCCAACACTTGTTTTTGCTTGAGAAATGTTGTTAAAAAATGTGACCACTTTTTCGGCGCGGCCTCCTATCCAAAAGATACACCAGGGGGTTGCCAGAAGGGGGATGTGTTTCTTTTTGGAGGGTTTGAAGGGGGCGCAGTCCCCCTCATCGTGAAGAAAATTTAGGACTTGTGAGAGGCTAAATATGACCCCAGATCCATCATAAGGTAATGTGAAACCAACACTGAGTAAATAATGTTTTACCAACTTACTGATGTAGCTTTTCTTTTTCTCGCAGAAATTTATTAAATTCGAGGAAATTCTTACGTATTAATTTTTATATGAAGAGAAAAAAACTGTTTTTGAATCTGCATTCATTATTACTGGTGTCTACCATACATAGTGCACTTAACATATCTTCTCTGATATACTCAAATGGTGTTTTTGAAACTTTATAGCAATTAAGTAAAAAGTCGAGCGTAGTTTACCTGCAAAAACAACAACAACAACAACAACAACAACAACAAAACAAAAAACTAAATTTATTTAAATTCGCTTTAAAAAGTTTATTGTTATGGTACAAAAGGCATCCGGCCCATACATTTTAGTACATCAAATGCAATAATTTTTAAAACGCAGACACTACAATATCTAACATGATAATGAAAATTAAACTTGGTCAGTGTAATGCGGTGTCTAATCGATGTTTAGAAATGATTGCATTTGCTTATTCCTAATTAAATGAACACATAAGCTATTGGCATTTATTCAAGTATTTAAATTATTTCAGTAGTTTGGTGATACTAAATAGCATATTTAAGTGATCACTGTATGACCAAATATAGCAGCGATTTATGATATCATTAATAAATGATATTCAGGCATTTTCTTTAAGACACAGAATTTTGACTTGCTCATTAATTCTGGGAAGATCTGGTTTTATTTTATAAATTCTGATTAATTTGGCTGCTATTAATATATGTTGATATGAGACACTTCTTAGCTAAATCCAGAAAATTGTGCATTATTGCTTTCAGAGAAGCAAAAAGTTGACCTTTTTGTACAAAGAATACAGAAGAGTAATATCAATTAAACTGTTAATCCGTTTAAACGGGATAGTGTAGACACACTTTGATACGTCGCCAACCCTTTGTCTGTCTTTCTATTTCTGGTTGATCTTAAAAAGTGAAGCATGATACAAGTATTTATGAGAAGAAGGTAGTTGTGAACTATATCTAGTATTTAATGGAAGTTTCAAATATTCTAGTCATTCACCTTCGTTCAGATATTAAAAAATGCATCGCAATCAAGTGAAGGTGACCTAGTGACTCTGTATTGTCATAAAATACTTGAATGTTTATCAATGTCCTTCCCTTTCAACCATTATGTAACCATCGCATTAAATATGTCGCCTACAATATTTCATTTACCACTGCACCTGCTAAGTTGAACATGTAACATTACATAATTTCGGACACCTGCGTAGCCTGCGTAGCTTATCGTCTGATTTATTTCCAATTACATTGACTCATAAATTATTTACATCTTAAGCATTATATATACCTGAGACGATCATAAATGGTTAACTAGTTTAGACATTAAAATAGACATGCAAAAATTTTAAGTAATCTTTATAAATATTTTAGACATAAACATAGACATGCAAAAATCTAAGTTCAATGCCTGTAATTTTAAATAAAGTACGTACTTATTACTTTCGAATGTGCATTCTAAACAGCAGATAAAATGGCAAAGCAAATACTAAGACTCATAGGACTTGTTTTTTAATTTCATTTTAATGACATTTTGTCTTTCTAATAATGAAGTATAAGAATGGATAAAACACTAATTATAAATATCTTGCATTTGTAGTATTCTTGTTTGCTACTATTTGCTTTGCTGTTGTTCTGAACATTCTTCGTTTAATGGAAACTACTTTAAAAAAACGATAAAATTTGTCTTTCGGCTGAAAAAGGACATATACAATGTGGAGCAACTTTGTATGATTTACGTAATTACTTAAACAATGTAAGTTAATTTTTATAGAAAGATATTAAACTTCATACTTGGACAAACATTAACGTCTCTATTTGAGAAAGTTTACCTAGCTATGCACAAAAAGTCATTATGAAATGAAAATTGCAAATAATAAAAAAATGTTTTTTTTTTTTTTTTTTTTTTTTTTTTTTTTTAAATAGAAAGGTATTCTTAATACTGTATCATTTATCTAAGTTACTGCCTTTTCATGAGTTTTAAATAAACAACTATACAAACATATATAAATTCATTGCCCGATATTATATCTGTATACTCTACATTACATTATTAAATTTATAAAATATAGAGCATTGCAAAGGCATACGTTAAAGTGATGCAAGAAGATAGAAACCAGCAAAAGAAGTATTTAGAAGACAACAAAGTTCGTTTGATGAGCATATCAGATAAATCTTTCTTGGAAGCAAAACCATCAGCCAGTTTAACAGGGAAAGAACAAACTGACACAACATCAGGTATGAAACCATAGACTAGGCATTAACATTACAAGTGAAAATCTGTCGAAAATTCATTTCACCGGACATATACACCATGTTCACCATTCATTGAAAAAAGAGCATTGATTCTTTTATTTACATGCAAATTCAGGTAAAGATAAAAAACAGATACTATTTTGTTTAATATGCAGCTATACACGTCAACCGGGAGTGACGTAAATTCAAGACGTACAATTGGTATACTAATATGTACACGGACTACTCTGGAACGAGAACGAACCATTATCTACAAATCAAAGTATTTCAATTTAAAGAATATGACAATTGTCACATCCTTAAATATACGACATGGAGCGGTATATCTTCCAAAAAGAGAAAACATTTTTGTCAAAATGTCAAACGGTCATACGCTTACTTCTAACTCGGCTGGAAATATTTTCGTAATTCATCCATTAAACTTAAATTCTTTATTGCATTACGTGTACTTCTGTGTTACAGTAAAATAAATTTGATTAACATTTCACTGTTTGATGTTTTGATGGTTCATGAGTTCGCATATCTTAGAGTATTTGTACATGGTTTGTATTTGAGTTGAGATATCATAGTATTTAAGGCATTTTTCAGTCGTATTCATTCTTTGGGTGTATGGTGTAATCTATATTTTTGTTGGCACATACAATTTAATTTTAACACAAGAAGTGTCTGTAAAGAAAGATGCCCAGCCGAAGTAAAACTGGTTTACTTGCATAATGTTAGTACTTAGATTTCGATGCAAAGTCATATAGAGATGTGAGCACAGCTTGAATGACATAATAATTTATTTTAGTGTTGTTAAAGGGACTCCACGGCGGTTTAAAAGCCTAAAAACATAACATTTGAATTTCTAGGGCACTTTAAACAGCAATATAATTATGCAAAGATAGTTAAGAAATATACTTTGAAATACATTGAAAATCGCATTTTTATGCTTTTCTTAGCCCGATTTTAGTGAAAAGCGTTTAAACGCTTTTCATTTTGGTCATTTTTATACAATTTGAATAATTATTCTGGAAAAACGAATTGCGCGAATGATCTGAAATTTTGCACAAAGATTAGTGGTCTCAACCTACATCAAATGGTACATTTATCTGAAAAAATATTTTCAGTCCCATCATGTCTAAAAACCTCAGTGGAGTCCCATTTAAAAAATGGAACACTTTAAGATGTGTTTCAAAACAAACCTGTTGCAGTTGAGTAAGTTTTCTCAATTTCTAACACAAATATCTACGCAGTCGGTAGGCAATTATTTTTATAAATGCTTTATTTACATGCAAAATATATGTAAATTATAAACATTATATCAATTGAACACATTATTATAATCATATAATATATAAGACACTTTATACACAATATTGAACATCATTATTCTCGTTATTCTGGACAAAATCTAAAACTCAGATCTTGTGTAAAATAAACTCTTCACTAAACTGTTCACTAAAATTTGTAATGAGAAGTTATATCTGAGCAATTTGACAACTATCCTGTATATTGTTACAAAAAGTATCCTATAAATTTTAGTTAAGAACTATCTTAGAATTAAAAGAACTATCCTTCACATTTTATTGAGATTTCTAGATTTCATTTTGTATTTTTAAAAATTTAAAGAAACATCTTCTTATATTCAGTTCTTCCTTGTATATTATACAGGAAGTCAACTGATTTTTAGACCGGCCTTTGGTCAGAAAAATTCTACCGTGGTTATGTCACCGAAAGTAAGTTTTATATTATAAGAACAATTGACCGGATTTTGCCATTCTTTTGTTATCTTGAACATTTCACAATATCCTTGAACATGAATATCATGTACAAATAAAACAAGTCAGTTTGGTAAATTCCCTTAACAATATATATATAATATGTATTTATAGAAACAGGTTATATTCTTCGATCAGAACATTACGTGTTTTATTTAAGGTATTAAAGGACGGACAAAGATTGTTGACATAAAGTTTAAAACTGTTGACATAAGAGTTATGATTATAAACCTGACGAACCAGAGTACGGGTTGCATAATATTTTTGAAAAATAATTAGTACATTATGATAGGACCATTTATGAAGTCAAACATTGATTTGTTGATTGGCATTGATAAACTTTTTTTGAACTTGTTATTTATGAAATAATATTTCAAAGTCATTGTAACATATCATTAAATCTTTTATCGGCTAAAACGCAATTGAACGCTAAGTTAACGGTGCGATTTTGTTAAAAATAGAGGATATCTTCTGTGCACTTGAAGTTTGTTTGTCATGAACAATGTAAAGCTGATAATAGATAAATAGATCATTTATGGGCTATGAACACGTTTAAAAATTTAATGAATAGTTGGTTTCAGGATAACATATCATAAATATTTTCTTATTTCAATGTAAATATATCTTTTGACTTTTGTGCCCCCACTTTAGGGGGGGGGGGGATTTAGATTCACCCTCGTCAATCCGCCCGTCCATTCTCATTTTGTGTCACACGTAGCTCAAAAAATATTTGCTTTATGGAATTTTACAGGAATGTTGATCAGCATGTTAATAGAGAAAATCTGAATCCCTAAAGAAAGCCCAACACAGCAAAATTGTAAAATGTTGCAGACTCGGTTTGATTGAGCCTGTTCATGGGCGGTACTGGAAAGTGCAAGTCACCGTCCACGCCCCCTAGCAAAGCAGAACTCAACATTTAAACACACAAAATGGTGAAATTTTGAGTTTAGAATCATCCGCAAATGTGTTCATACGGCGGTTATCATGGAAACTTCAATGTGACAAAGTAGTGTCATTCAATGAAAAGCGGCGTATGGTCCCCAAGTAAAATAATGCGTGTGTCCTAAACGAGACAACAGTGTGCAGAACTGAATAAAATGTAATTTTGAAATGGGATCTGAGGTTATGAAGCCTGCACAACACAGACACGACGTGAAAAGACAAATTTAAAAAACAGGCAACATATCCTAAGGGTGATTTAACAATATCCGAGTAGGAATACTGGAACCACCCAAGTTGAAAAAGGCCAAATACAAAAAAACTAAAAATACCATCTAAAATTTATACACAACAATAATGTCGTGCTGAACGATCTTCAAGGATCGAAAATATTAAAAGTTGTGCACCTTGGTATTTCCGTGTGGATTTATTTAGTATTATTAGAGTTATTGCCCTTTATTTTTTATTTGCCCTCTGAAAATTTACAGGAATGTTAGTCAGCATATGAAGTTGTACACCTGGGGTTTTGATTGTGGATTTATTCTGTTTTGTCATAGTTATTGTCCTTGACTTAGTAAAAATTTACAATTTTCAACTTGTGTCGCACGTAGCTTAAAAGGTATTTTACCTAGGGTCATGAAACTTTACAAGAATGTTGACCAGCATGTGTCGTTGTGCACTTGGGTATTTTCGTATGGATGTGGAATAATTGTCCTTGACTTAGTAAAAAAATGCAATTTTCAACTTGTGTCACACGTAGTTCAAAAAATATTTGACAGAGGGTCATGAAACTTTACAGGAATGTTGATCAGCATGTGAAGTTGTGCACCTGGGGTTTCGCTTGTAAATCTATATGTTTTGTTAGAGTTATTTCCCTTGACTTAGAGAAAATTTACAATTTTCAATTTTTATAGTGCTTAGCTTAAAATTTATCATAGAGTCATGAAACTTAACAGGAATATTGGTCAGCATTTGTAGTTGTGCAACGGGTTTCGCTTGTTGATTTATTCAGTAGTATTTGTAGTTATTGCATTATTGCGCTTGACTTTGTAAAAACCGTTTCAATATGTTGTGTTACTTGTTCCTTAAGTGCTAGTGTAGAATCAACCAACTTTACAGGAATAATGATCAACATCACTGTGAAGCTATGCACCTGGGATTTTGCATGGGGATTTTTTTACAGTTTTGTTAGAGTTATTGTCCTTGACGTATTATAAATTTGCAAATTTCAACTTGTTTATGCATAGCTCAAAAAGTTTTTGACGTGTAGGCCTGAAAGTTTACAAGAATGTCGGTCAGCATGTGTACTTATGCACCTTGGGGTTTGATTGTGGATTTATTCAATATTTGCAAAGTTCTTGCACTTTACTTAGTAAAATATTTTAGTTAGTTGAGTGTAGGGGCTTCCGTGTCCTATGGACACATTTCTTGTTTTTATTGAGTTTCCGTTTTAAATCCAATTGGAGGAGTAGCTGAGTGGTTAACATGTCAGATAAGTAATCTAAGGATTGCTGGCCATGTGGGTTCAAACCCCGTCAGGGGCAAGCCGTTGTTTCCGTGATCAAGAAAATTACACTTATTGCTTAGTACTGCCTTGTTCCAGAAACAGAGTTGAGAAAGTTTAAATAAGCTATAAGCTTCCAGCACAATCGAACTAAATTAAATAGTAAAAAAAAAATATGAAGAAAGCTTTTCTCGACACGAGTGAAAGTGTTCGCCCTTACAAAGTATTTAGCTAAATGTGAGGGGGTGGTGGATAGGCAAAAAAAAAAACAAACACAAAAACAATTAAATGAAATCCCATAAAACACAAAAAACAACATTAAGATGAAAGGCCCCTGTAATAGACTAGACTTTCAGACTTTCTTTTTAAACAAATGCTTGGAGAAAATTTCAGTCGTTCTAATGTTACACCAGACAAGAAGACAAGAACACTTTTGTACTCAAAAGAGTATATAGCAAACATTGACCGATATAAAGAAAACCTTTTTTGTACATTGTACATATATACCAATCAATAAGTTTGGAGTGCAGATGTCTGACCAGAACACCCATATTGCTCTTAAGTGCTGTGATAAACTTATATATGCCTTAAACATAAAAATTGGAATTATATTTAGTGCGCATGCTTAAAAGGTAGGCGAAACAACGATGATGAAAAGTCGAAAGTTCGATGGTAAAATGTAACAATAACGAAACCATGATTGTGAAAACAAGATATTATTACGTGATTTCACCATCGTACTTTTGACTTTTCACTATCGTTGTTTCGTTATTTCGACTTTTCACCATCGTACTTTCCACTTTTCATCATCGTTCTTTCGCCTTCCTTTTAAGCATGCGCAATAAATGAGAACGCACATCCGTATGCTAAAAGCCATCACCATTATTATTTCTTTGTTATGTTAAGATCATTGTACGCATGGCAGATGAGATGGTGAAAAGTAAAAAACCACGATGATGATAAGTGGGACGTTCTATGGTGAAAAGCCGAAACCAAGATAATGAAGTCGAGTACGATGGTGAAAAGTTGACATAACGAAACCACAACGCTGAAAAGTTAGTGGTAAGATGGTGAAAAGTCGAAAGTACGATGTAAAAAAGACGAAACTACGATGATGAAAAGACGAAACCACGATAATAAAATGTTGGAAGAACGATGGTGAATAGTCGGAATAACGAAACCACAATATTGATAAGTCGAAAATACGATGTTGAAAAGTCGAAATAACGAAACTACGATAGAGAAAATTCAAAAGTATGTTGGTAAAATCACGAATCGTGTTTTCAACATCGTGATTTCGTTATTTCACTTTTCACTAATATAATTTCGTGTTTTTCATTATTTCGAGTTGGTATGTGCCGAGATGCCCCGAACGAGACACCGTATGCAAACGATATACATTTCCAATAACGACTAAATAGATAAGACAAAATAATGAAGAATAGAAGTATAGGAGTAATTAATGGTAAAGCATCGTACTGATATATTAACGATATCTTAATGACAATCCTTTTGTCGTAGAAATTAAAGACATTATTTTTTAAATACTGTGTTTTCCTTGAAATATAATGATGCTTATCTTTTTGCACCAGGTTTTCCTTGCTTGATAAGAATAAAGTAATATAAAAGCACACACACACACATGCACACCAACACGCACACTCGCACACACGCACGCACGCACACACACAAAACAAAATCTCCCCAAATTATCCCCCAGAAAATGAATAAGCTAATCATTATATAGTAAAGTGAGAAATAAATTCACTTGCGAACAGCATTTCAGTTTTCTCACTTCTCAGTAAGATATATCACATATTCACTCAAAACAAACTTTTCAACATAAAACAGCTATGGTAGATCAAACAGATTCTCTCAAGATTTTCTTTACTCCTCTAAATATTATTAGTTAAAATCGAGAGAAACCAGTGTTTGATGAATCGCCGATGGTACAGTATGTACTTAAAAAATACGAATATTATTGTTAAGAGAATTTCCCGGTGTCCTTAGATGACAATACTCCAAGATTACAATATTCCAATTTAGCTTTTCTAAATGCTTCATTCTTTTGCGCTCACAATTTAATTGTCTGATAGAAGACCGTTTATGTTATTCAATATTTCCGAAATGCCTCCTTACTGAAGTATTCTTAAAATATCTACTGAAGAGTTACGAATTATTTTAACGTAAGTTTAAGATAAAACTAACGAACGTTTTGTGAAACACAATTTACGTATGTTTAAACGAAAAAGTAAAGTTTAAAAAATGCTTCCTAAAACCTAATGGTTAGTAAAATAGGCCTCTGGCCTATACATTTATTATAAATACAATTACGCAGTACTTGTTACTACAATTTAAACTCGGTGTCAATCTATATTTAGAAATGATTGCATTTTACATTAATACACTGGGTGAACTTTTCTACGTTATGAGAAGACATAAGTCTCCTAAAGTTCTTTCCCACGTGAAATAAATATTTTATTTGTTTATTTCTTTCTTAAGACGCGTCTCCAAATATAGTAACATTTTGTCTTGCTAGTTATACTTGGTCTAACGATAAGCAATGTCATTTCACTTTAAATTGAAATAACGAATAAATCAGTTCACTTTTGATGTTTACATGGTTTAAGTAATTATAAATTTCAAATAAAATGTTGAATGTCACAGGAAAATATTTTTTTTCGATTCGGATTAACAGTTATCTGCTCTATTTTGAAAAATAATGTAAACGAAATGTACTGTGCATAACTATGTCAGTGATTTCTTAATTTATTTCTAATTACATTCATTCATAAATATTTTATACATGAGAGGATCATGATGTACAATACGTGTATTTGTACAGTTTAATGCTTGTTTTTCTTTTACTATCTTTTGTGCTATCTACAAAGACTACACATTTATCAGCAGATAAAATCGAAAGCTCATCGGATTTGTTTCTTTTTTCCATTTTTCATGTATTTCTAATTATTAAGTGAAAAAAAATTAGAATGGTTGAAACCCTTAGAAATATTTCTTTTATAGTTTTAATAGTTACTGTAATATGCATTGCTGTTGTTTTGACCGTTCTTTTTTTAATTCCGACCACTTCTCAAAACGATAACATTTGTCTTCCAAATGCAAATGGAAAGATACAATGTGAAGCAACTTTTTATCATTTACATGATTATTTAGATAATGTAAGTTGATTTTTTTACATATTTCACAAAAAGACATTAACAAACAAAACAAAAGTATTATAATAATGTTGTTTTTTGTGTCTTTCTTATTGGAGAGATACTCTTTATGCTGCATAATTTATTCAATTTACTTCTTTTTATATGAGTTTAAAAACAAATATGTAAACATATATACCGTGAAATATACCGCATACCGTTTTATCAAATAAATTGCCTGATAATATACCGGTATAATCTACATTACATTGGTATACTTATTCAACTATAGAGCATCGGAAAGGCATACGTTGAAGTGACGAAAGAAGATATAGAGCGGCAACAGAAGTATTTAGAAGACAACAAAGTTCGTTTGATGAGCGTTTCAGATCAATCTTTCTGGGAAGCAAGACCCTCAGCCCGTTTAACAGGGAAACAACAACTTGAGACAACAACAGGTATGAAACGATAGACTATGCAATGACGCGAGAAAATCTGTAGAAAAATTAAAATGCAAAATATTTAAGCATCTTGACAATTTATATATTTTATCAGACATAGTCACCATTCGTTGCAAAAAGATCATTGATTCTTTAATTTTCATGTATATTCAGGTATAGATAAGAAACAGGAAATTTGTAAGGATTTTATGATTTCTAAAATTTCTTTATTAAAGTACAATTAGGAATATCAAATAACTTTCACATTTCTATATAAATGAAAAAGAAAAAATGAGATGATTTCACTGAAATAAAAATAATTATATTATAGATATAAACGTTGCTGAAATTGCACCTATTAGGGAATGGATGTACGATAAAGATCCTCTTAGCACAAGCAGTTTTTTAAGGAACGGAGTACGCTATAGGAACGGTCGGCTTGTTGTACCAGTTGATGGGACATATTTTCTATATTCACTAATTGATTTCTTTGAACCTTGTGATCATTTAACTGGAAAACCAAATATTGAAGACTTGAAGAAACCTATAAGACATGCACTGTTTAAATTTAATATCAATGCAGGAGAATCTGAGATAACTTCAAACATTCAACCACATCATATTTCAAGAAACAAATTCTATAATTCATACAGTAGCTATGTATCAACTATTGTAAGTCTAAAAGCAGGTGATGAAATTTCAGTTAAGGTCAGTAATATAACATACCTGAGACACACAAATGATAACTTTTTTGGACTTTACCTGATATGAATTCAGAGAACCAATCGACAGCCAGGATCATGAAACGTACAACAGTGACCATGACCTCTAGGGAATCGACCAAAGCCTAATAAACAATAAAACCGATTTAAACATAATCACATGGAATGTTTGCGGTCGTTATAAAGTCATTAACAATTTTGAAGTTAAGTCATTTAAAATTAATGATGACATTTAAGTCCTTTGTGAAACATGGAATAAATTAAAGGGTGAATTGACAATTTTCTAAATTGTTATGTACATTTTGACTTTGGTCGTTATATGAAATTTAACTCCATAAGGACTAGCGTAGGTGATGGCGTATTTATAAGAAGTAATTTGGCAAAATTAAGTATTATCCGCCGCTTATATCATGAATATGTCAATTGTATGTCAATTGTGTTGTATTGTTTTTTGAGATAACTACATTGTTTACATGTGAAGATATTATTATGTATTTAACATATATATCACCAGAAGGATTATTTTGATTATAAAGAACAAAAAGTTATCTCTGCAGTCCAACAAAGAATGTATATTTACTGATCCCCCAAATAAGTCTTTATTCAATCCCGGAGATTTGAATAGTAAATGCAAGGACTTTATAATTTATATACCTGATGATATTTTGTTTAATAATTTTTTTGGTAGTATTGACTATGATGTTGGTTATCTAAGACCCCCACGTCGCTGTAAAGATAGTATTTGAGGAAACTATCATGACAAGTTCTAAGTTTAGCTGGTTTGTTTATTTAAGAAATAATATATCCCAAACTGTGATTTTATTGCTCAATAACATCACTGTTTGGAGTTCGGATGCGGGGAATTATATCACGAGGGCGTAGCCCGAGTGATATAATGATGCGCATCCGACCGACAAACAGTGATGTTATCAAGCAATAAAATCATCGATTTGGATATATTATTTCGATTCTAACACGACATCAAAAAATAATTGCTGCCGTACATGATATGATAATTATCTAAATTGCGTCTGATTTGTTTGCGTACTTATTGTCAGCGCGTCACATTTTTAGTGGTTACGGCACGTGTATAATGATTACGTCACATGTCTAAATATAGAACGTCAAACAGTGATTTTATAGCATAATAACACACACTTTCGGTTCTTCTATGTTCAATAGGGAAAAATGCGGGTCGTGTTAGAATTGATATTCACATATTGAATGGAAGGTTTGCGGGTTATAGTTATGGTAATTTTTCATGCTATTCTAAAGACGGTGCTAGAAAGACTACATGATAGCCTCCTCGAATTTATTTCCTTACATTAGAAATGTCTGTGCCTTAGATAGATATGATTCGGATCATTTCTCTAAGACATGTGAATCAACATTGATAAAAAGCATGTGCTTAATATGCGTAGTAATGATGTTGAAATTCTGACACCCATTAAAATGTATAAATTGAATCTGTCTCGCCTGTTAAGTTTTATTGATAAATTTAAAAGTACTCTCGTTCTTTGAATGATACGGTTTGTGATGATGTTAACACAGGTGTTGATTCGATAACTTCGTTATACCACGATGCTGCTCTGTAAATGTTAGACAGAAATATGGGCGTACGTTTCTCTTCACAGCCTGCATGATTGTAAAATTATACTTGTGACAATCTTAAAAATATTAAGTATCGGGTTCTCAGGAAATTTAGAGAATATAATTCCCTGTTGGATCAAAAAACTTTTTAAAGATAAACGCGATAAATGTACTAACTATTGTTGGACTATGGCTTCACAATAGCAGTTTTCTAATCGAAACCTGTTTCTCGCAAGTAGTTATGATCCCAGCTCTTTTTGGAAAATTCTTAAGAGAGGTAAAATACCTGCTATGATGAAAACGCTGTTGCAATTGATCAACCTTCTGATTATTATATTGACCCTTCTGCACGTGTTTTAATAAACTATTTACTCTAAATAATGTGTTCAGGTCTATAGCAAACTTGTCTGTTGGTAAATGTAGCGGCATCGATAGTATTCCGGCTGATTTTTAAAAACTTCTATAGATGATATAGCTCCAATATGTTTAGCATTGTGTAACCAGTAATATTCCATTATCTCGGAGGGCGTCTGCCTATTCATAAGTTTTGACCAAGTAACATTCCTGGGGACTACAGAGGTGTATTTATTACAAATACTATGTATAAAATATTTTCGGGTATCGTTTATAGACGATTGTACGATTGAGATGAAAAAAGATGAATCCCAGACAGGCTTTTGGAAAGGTTATTCAGCTGTTGATAAGATTTTCTGTTTTAAATAACAAGCATTGGTTAAAAAGTATACATTTTAAAAACGTGGTTGTGTTTACTGTATTTACGTCGATTTTCGCAAAGCTTTTCATAGAATTAACTATGTTTTTTCTGAACAGAAGAAGGGAATAAATGGTCAATTTATGCATACTTTCAAGTTTATTTATACGGATTTAAGGTCATGTGTCAAACTCAATAAAACTGTCATGCAATATATCAGCACACGCCAAGGGGACTAAACTAGTTCGACATTTTTTAAATCTTTATTTTATAGATGAGTGTTCTGTCCTTCAACGTGAAAATTGTGGTATTTTGATCACTAAATTAAATGATATTCCGGATATTTTCTTTTCAATGTTTGCAGATGATGTAACATGGTGTGCCGAAACTGCAATTAAGTTTCAACGGCAAATTAATATTATTGACAACTTTTGTTGTGATACTGGGATGGAAATTAACATGGATAAGACTGAAATTACGGTTTTTCGAAATTGTGGTCCTCCTCGTCGATATGAGCACTGGTCGTATCGTGGAATCAACGAAGAGGACTTCTATTTCGAAAACCCGTTTTTTTCAAATCTTATCCATGTTTATTTCCATACCAATATCACAACAAAAGTTGTCAATAATATTAATTTGCTGTTGAAGCTTAATTGCAGTTTCGGCGCTCCCTAATACATCATCTACAAACATCAAACAGAAAATATCCGGAATATCATTTATGATAAAAATACCACTACTACAAAAAGGACACCTAAAAGGACAGACAACTCATCTATAAAAAGCTCAACAATTGTCGAACTCGTTTTGTCCCCTTGGCGTGTGCGATATTGCATGAGTACAAATCAGTAACATGGTTATTGAGTTTGACACATGACTTTAAATCCGTATAAAGAGACTTTAGAGTATGCATGAATTGACCATGGATTCCCTACTTCTATAAAGAAATAAATAGTCTGTTATGGTTAATTTTATCAAAAGCTTTGCGAAAATCGACGTAGATACGATACAAACGACAACACTTGAGATACATACTTTTCAACCATTGCTTAAAAACAGAAATGTTATCAACAGCTGAATAACCTTTCCGGAAGGCTGGGATTTATCAATTATATCAGTTTTTAGCCAAATCGTACAACCGTTTATGAATGATACCCGAAAATATTTATACATAGTATTTGTAACAGATATGTCTCTGTAGTTTCTAGGAATGTAACTTGGTCCTGACTTATGAATAGGCGTTAGAGCAGACGCCCTCCGAGATAATGGAATATTACCAGTTAAACAATGCTAAAATATCTGAGCTATATTATCTATAGTTGTCTTCGAACATTCCCAAAAATATTTATACATGGTATTTGTAACAGATATGTCTCTGTAGTTTCTAGGAATGTAACTTGGTCCTGACTTATGAATAGGCGTTAGAGCAGACGCCCTCCGAGATAATGGAATATTACCAGTTAAACAATGCTAAAAATATCTGAGCTATATTATCTATAGTTGTCTTCGAACATTCCCAAAAATATTTATACATGGTATTTGTAACAGATATGTCTCTGTAGTTTCTAGGAATGTAACTTGGTCCTGACTTATGAATAGGCGTTAGAGCAGACGCCCTCCGAGATAATGGAATATTACCAGTTAAACAATGCTAAAAATATCTGAGCTATATTATCTATAGTTGTCTTCGAACATTCCCAAAAATATTTATACATAGTATTTGTAACAGATATGTCTCTGTAGTTTCTAGGAATGTAATTTGATTCTCACTTATGAATAAGCGTTAAAGCAGACGCCCTCCGAGATAATGGAATATTACCAGTTAAACAATGCTAAAAATATTTGAGCTTTATTATCCATAGTAGTCTTAGAAAATTCCCAAAAATATTTATACATAGTATTTGTAACAGATATGTCTCCATCGATGCCACTACACGTTTGCTATAGATCTGAACATCTTATCTAGAGCAGATGGTTCATTTCGAACACATGCAGAAGGGTCAATATAATTATCAGACGGTTGATCAGTTGCAACAGCGTTTTCATCATAAAGAAGTCCTGTAGAGTATTGATACCACTCAGATTGGGAGATATCGGTATCAAGAGCCCTTGACGTTTTACCTCTCTAAAGAATTTTCGAAAAAGAGCTAGCAAGTAACAGGTTTCGATTAGAAAACTGCTACTGTGAAACCATAGTCCGACAATAGTTCTTAAAGGAGCTCCACTGAGGTTTGACAGGTAATTTGGTGTCAAAAAAAAATGTAAACAAATTTCCACACAATTCACAATATTTTAACTAAATTAACAATAACTTACATTTTAACCAACCCTTTAGTAACAGTTACGCTAGAAAATGCATTTTTCACATTAGCTTTTGATGCAAAAATGAAAGTTGGTTTTTCCAGACATGTACAGAAGTTACCCACAATTCATCGGGTATGACTAAAATACGCAAGGGAGATTTTTTGAGACAACAGAGTAAACGGGGCAAAATGTATATTGCTGTTTCTCAACACTCTAACCTATCATGTTGTTATAACTTGAGTATAACGAAGAAAAAATGTATAAAACCTATTCAAAGTAGCAATTATGATGTCTTGAAAAATTAAACGCCAGCGAAGCGGACATTTTCTAGACAAAACGGAAAGATATTATTTACAATTATTGTCTTTGACATTTTTAATACTGTAAGTTATTTATACCTATATTCAACCAAAAGTAAAAATATCTGTTAACTGAGAAGTTTGTTTGATGCATACTGAAAAGTTTATATTTCAATATTTTGAAGAATTGGCTGAAGCCGAACATAGTGCATCGGTGATATTTATTCTATAATGGGCATAATACAATGGCATGTATTTAACGCTATCTATTACGTATTTCAATCAAATACAGTTAATAACATTCCATCCTGTAAGAAATGATGAATTTAAAAGCATTTTTCATTTGATTTTCTGTTTTTGGGGTGGGGTGGGGGTTACATCGCATAAAAACCTTGAAGGACATTATGGCGACTCTTCAGCTTTACTGGTGGAGAAAGAACTCAGGTGCCCCCTTTGCAAAATTGTTTCTGGCACAAACGGGCATCTGAGTATGTAATGAGTGACGTTTCGTAGGCTATCTTGATAGGATCGTACATACACGTTCCACACACACTCATTTCTGAACATTACATCAAATTCAAGTTTACTTCTGTCATTATGTATGTTATGTAATAGAAAGAGCATCGAAACACGAGCCTATCTGATTTGTACGAGGGGACGTAGGCCCCGAGTATATATCAGATTGCCGAGTGTCTTGATGTTCTTTTCCTTTTGTATCATAAGCAAAATTAAATACACGTTCCCTGTTGTAACAATATGAAATCCCAGAAAAAGATAACCAATGAGCCAGCTTCTGAATGTGCCATTTCTATCGTTATTCCTGTCGTCACAAAAAGTAAACCCCAGAAAAGATGAGTCAATCAATGGGCATGCTCTGGAGTGCGGGTAACTAATACCTGCACTTTAGTTAACGCAATGTGCATGTATGTGAATACGATTTAAATCTGACTCGTTTTCAACAGAAAGGTCCCAAAACTATGATACAATAAATGTTTATGATTCTATTAGAAACTTGTTTAGAATTTAAGGATTTTTCGGTGAAAATGATACAGTTGATTAGATCAAAGTACTGAATGCACTGAAAAAAAGATACATTTGCAACTTTAGGTAACACATCGTCACTCCAGTTTCACAGGTAAATGGATTCTATATGTCAGGTTTTACGTCTTAATATCAGTATGAGACTTTTGCTTTTGAAAATAATGTAAACGAGTAAAATAAACCCTCTTTTATGGGCAAATAATTTAATGAGTAGCATCCCCGATTTCTCTTTCATAAATTTACTTCTTTTCAAATATTAAGAACATTCTGTCTACTACTTGAAATCTTCCTGGGTATAAATACGAAGGTGTGTTATCTTTCGGTAACAGGAAGAAAATGACAGTCTGTTCATTTGATCATGACTGTGAAAGAAATCATGTTTTGTGAACATAGTTATCCTGTCGATAAAGATTTTGCAAGCAATCTTGTGTACCTCTCTTATTTTTTAGTGCTAACACTTAGTATTTATTTCCAAAGAAAAAGTTCTTAGGGACCTTAAACGTTTGATAACAGTATAATCACTATAACCGAAATACTTTGGAATTAATTGTAATGCCTGTAACTGTGATATTTTTCGTTCATGTGTTTTAAATACTAGAGTAGCTGTATTCAAAACGATATCCAGTATTTTCGAAACAATTTACAAAGGCTTTTGATACACTATCTCATAAATCTTAGTATTACGAGTACCACCCACCTAATCTCCAGAGCATACATACGAAAAACAAGATCAACAAGGAATGGTAGCATTCAATGAACGCAACACCCACATGACCAAGCAACACAGGGCCACAGCTAAGTTATCAATGGAAACTTTTATTTCAGGCTTTCAAGTGGAAAATAAAAAGACAAAACAAATTAAAGAAAAAGAAAAACAGAAAGAAAGAAGAGATAAAAGTAGGGTTAAAAAGACGAGAAAAGTAAAGATTTCAGTGCTATAAGACAGGAAAAGTAGGGTTATCTTCCTAACTTATTTATGCAATCAAATGCACCCGATCAATATTTATCCATTGCATTTTTTTGAAACCAGTCAGTCGTGTCTTAACAAGATAGTCGGGAAATGAACTTGAATTTTGAAGTTTTTTATCAAATCAAAATATTTACAAAACTATTAACAATCAGTATGTCATGATAAAACAGGCTATTAGGAGTAAAAACACTGGTTAAGATATGCATCGCCCCTTTTCCAAGTTTATTTACCGTCTAGGAGTTAAAAGTATTTTAAAACATAGTTTAAACAATAATTGTTGTATAAGGTGAGGTTAATATCTTACTGAATTCTTAAAGTTACTTTTACTTACCTGCCCTTCACTTTTGTCTTGCAAGTATTATAATTTTGTTTGTTTCGTTTAATTTGAAATAAAGTTAGGGTTTAAAAAACAACAACAGTTACTATATAATCAGTTTTAAGTTTATTCACTTGTAATGGCAATAACTCTGCTATGGCAGCTTGAGTGTGTCGAGGGCTGCGTCCTGTGAACGTTGCCGTCGCCTTGTTGATCTTTATTCCAGTTTTTCTTTTTTACCCTTACACCGCCCTCAATTTCTTTTCCACCGGGAAGCTTCAATATATTGATAACATTAAAGCACAGATCAATTGACCCATCACTAGTAGGGAGGCCTTCCAATAATAAAGAAATTTATCAAGGTATCTGCTCAAGCATACAATCAATAATGATAATAGTAATATTAATGATAGATAGTTATCTTCTTATCATCCAATCCGGATAAATATGCAAGTATGTGTGTAAAATGATAAAAATAAAATTTCAGATCTATTTAGCAAAGGACATCGATTTTTCTTGTAAAATTTTAATTATATGCACTAGACATACATACAAATTACTTACTGATAAAGTTGACGCCTAATTGTCCTATAATGTGGCATGAAGCCGGTGCTTTCAGTGCATTGATCCGAGTAAAGAGGAAACGAAATCGTTTTCTCTGGCATGAAATTGTGTGTGTGGTGTGATTTTTGATGCTTTCTTGTTCGTTGACTTGTATAAAAGGTATAACGGTGTTTTTTTCTGAACGGGTGTCAGATAAACCAAAGTGACCTTTGAAATAGGACCCATCACACGGTCTTGATAAAAGAAATTTCCTTAGCCTATATAACTTTATATTTTAACCATAACAAAGTTAATACTTAATATTTATTAATTACACGAAAGCACTCAATTTAATATAGAATATTTGTAAAATTTGTGTATGTCAGTTTCAAACTCCGTACGTTTAGCTAAATTCTTCATTGTAAGTCCGCTATTCCATTTATACGTGATCACTGGTCCGCGTCCGTCATTCGCCCCCGCTACCGATTCGCTAATCAAAAAATACGTTGAATCTATTCATTTTGTCCGTTTACCATCCGCTTCCGCGACGGCATCCGCGACGTTTCGCAGAATGAGCGAATTTTTACGGACGCGGACAGTCACCGGAGAGATCCCGACAGGGCAAGATGCCACGAACGAAGATAAATGACTTGTTAATTTCGAAAAATAATACAGAAAAGCTCATCGAAATAGTGCGAGAGAACCCCGAACTCTATGATGCATCTCTATCAGACTATAAAGACACACTGGTGATAAAAAAACATATGGTCTTCGGTAGCAAAAGAGATAAAAATCCAAGACTTAACTGGTATTTAATGTTTGTTTCTTGATGGTACAATTATTGTTCATATTATACAAGACATTTTCTTAGTTTGCTATGTTACAATTAAAGATTTGCATAGTTATCTGTTGCATAACATAAAAGAAATCAATAAAAGTTATTATTCAGAGTGACATCACTAAACATAAAGAACGACCTACATCATGTTCTTGTATCTCTTCATTTATCAATTTATTCATATTTTACAGCCGATGATGTCAAAGTACGTTGGTGAACCATTCGAGACACGTATGTAAAAAAAAGAGAAATTTCCTCCAAGAAAATATCAGGATCGGCAGCACAAACAGCGGTACGCTGGCCATATATGGAAGTCCTGTCATTTCTTGACCCCTTCATAAAAGAGGCTAGGTATTATAAGCTATTTTTTAATTGTATCAAGCAAAAGTTTAATGTGAACAGAAAAAAATGAGATTATGACATTTCATTTTACAAAACAAAATAGTGCCAGTATCAAAAGCGTTTTTTTTGTTGATACCTTTAACATTGATATGCATACAAATCATACTACATTTATTCGAATGTTTCAAACATAATGTTATTAAAATCATTAATTTGTTAATAAATCAAAATCAACATGTCATGTATGTTTTATATTTATAGTACGGACAGTAACATGGATTTCCTCGAACAAGTGGAGGAGGGGGTCTGTCCTTCCAATATGGATAATCAAGGCCAAGAGTCAAGGTAAGGTTATCAACAAATATTACTGTGAACCACCAAAGCAGTCCCATCTTACATGTACATCTTGCCAAAGTAGCGTGTCAAACCTAGTGAAATATTTCTTAAACTTCTCCCTGATCGCAATGGCGTGTTCCGATCCTCTATTCCCCACACCGACTAAAGGACAGAAGCCGTCTGTTGTGTTGGCTTGGTTATCCTCTAAGAGTGTCGCTGTCTGTGCTACTGTTGTCTCCCTTTGCAATAAGTTGTGGAGAACTATTGCTGCTTTAACAATAGCCTTTGTGGTCGAAACGCTGACACAAATCTTTGTGTAGAATACCCGCCATCGAGCCGCTAATATGCCAAAAGCACTTTCCACGATTCTACGGGCTCTTGATAATCTATAGTTGAATATTTGTTCAGCAAAATTATGTCCTCTACCAGGATAGGGGCGCATGATGTGTTCCTGTAATGGAAACGCCTCGTCACCTAAAATGACATACGGCATCGGACCAAGTTCCTCAGCTCCAGGCATAACACAAGCAAGCGGCAAATGTAGCTGATTGCAACTCAGGGCTGTCCCAAACTTTGAATGTGCAAAAACACCACCGTCACTATTTCGCCCATATGATCCTATGTCAATCATGGTGAATTGCAAATTTGCATCAACCAGCGCCATCAACACAATTGAAAATGTTCCTTTATAATTAAAATGTAATGATCCTGTATTTCTTGGAGCTCGAACTACAATGTGCTTTCCGTCTATGGCGCCTACACAATGGGGAAAATTCCATAATTCCTTAAAGTCCTTTGCAAGTAGGAGCCAATCCCCTATATTCTGAGGCATTCTGAGGTAAATAGGAGCAAACATGTCGCAAATAATTTGGCAAACCTTCGGTACACATCTCGAAATTGTTGGCTCGCTTATTCTGTAGGAAAAAGCAAGAGATGAAAACGACTCCCCGGTGGCCAAAAATCTGAAACATACAAAAAGCATGTTCAATTTTAAGATGTAAAATTTAATCAAAATTAATTATCATCTAAATATGAAAATAAAACTTGTATTTGAATGTACAATACTTCATCTCGCATTTAATAATCAGTCAATTTACACTTTATTATAACCCAATCTACACTTTTTTTATAACATGTGCTAGCAAATTGTTTCATGGAAGTAATTTGTTTAGAAGTAAATGCACACAATTTGGTCTTGTGACTCTTTGCTGTTCTTAAAAATATAACTTAAATTTTCACGAACAACACTGACTTTCAAAATCAAGTACAAATTGAAAACAATATTGATTTTGAGCGTAATCTTAAAGGGACTCCACTGAGGTTTAAAAGCCTAAAAGCATAACATTTGAATTTTTTACATAAATGAACTGGGGCATTTTAAACAGAAATATATGCAAAGATGGTTAAGAAATATACTATGAAATAAATTGAAAATCCTATTTTTATGCTTTTATTAGCCCGATTTGAGTGAAAAGTGTTAAAACGCTTTTCATTTAAGGTCATTTTTTACAATATGAATAATTATATCTGGAAAAACGAAGTGCGCGAATAATCTGAAATTTTGCACAAAGATTAGTGGTCTAAACCTACATCAAATAGTACATTTATCTGGTAAAAATATTTTCAGTCCCATCATGTCAAAAAAACCTCAGTGGAGTCCCTTTAAAGCGGCTGATTTCATTTAAATTAAGAAAGGTATTTAAAGGTAAAATATTGTCAAGCGAACAAAGGATGTACGTTTTTTATTGAAAATAATACTTAAAAACTACGTAAATTTACAGTAACAGGTCGCAGTATGCAAATTATTCCTTACTGTGTGAGAAATGCTTAAATAATAAGGAGATAAATTTGGTAAATTCAGTCATTAATTGCATATTATATGTTAAATAATACAAGCATTGGGAATAATTTTACTTTTCTTAATCTCTTGGAATGGAATATTTTCCCCAAGTTTGATTTACATGAAATGATTTTGTTCATCTTGAGGCGTTCTGCTTAGATTTTACTATTCATCTTTTTTTCCTTCAGAAATGACGTAACAGACCAAAGTTCTGTCAGCCAGTCCCCTAGTCCGAGTCTAAGGGAAACACCACCAAACTCAGTGCATGTTGAGGAAAGTACATTCAAGAACCCCACTGAATCACGAAGGCCAAAGAAGACAAAAAATGCACATATTCTATGACCGAATTTGAGACGTCGTTTCTTGAAATTGCAAAGGCTCAGGCGTCACGACTTAACACTTTAGAATACGCGCAACCTAAGAGAGATGCTGTCGACGCTTTTTATGAAAGCTGTGCATTGAGAACAAAACAGCTTCCTAAGAATAAACAGTTATGGCTGCAAATGCAAGTATCAATGTTGTTGTATACAGTTGAAACCAGCGACAGTTTACCACCATTTATGCCATATCCCTGTCAGACTCATCATTCCTACCCTCATCAACAGGCTTATAATTCAAACCAGCTGCCAATACACTAACCAACAGGGGTCTGGGTTGAGTGGCATTGCCTACAACAAAAACGACTTTTCTGCTGGTAATGAGAATAGTTCTCAAATAACGCATACCACAGGGCTTGATATCTTAAGTGAGGCAATGCAGTCACTGGAGTAATTCGAAAGAACTTTAAATCAAAGAGCTCTCCCATACTTAGATGTGTTTTTGCATTTTCGTAATCAGTGTCTTAATTCCCATGCATGTCTTAATTCCCATGCATTACAAACATGGTAACTAATTTATGGTTTTACTGATTTTTTTTTGCACCGGGGTGTAAACACTACAGAATCTTTATTCGCTTTGTACTTTTGTTTATATTTAGTTGAAAATATTTTAATATTATTTACTTAACTGGTAGTTAGTTGCCTTTTCTTGATTATATTTGTGGAAGTTCAACAATTTATGAAAATCAATGTCTATAGAAATTACTATGAGATTATGGTTATTGATTTACAATTGATTTTGTTTACATAACATTGGCTGACGAATGTTCTTTGCAAATAAATCATTTACTTTTGTATGTGTTTTTTTTTCAGATTTTATAAAAAATTTACTGAAAAATGCGATTCAAGTTCAAAAGATTAAAGATCAAAATTTTCCAGATGCTTTACATGAAAAGTAAATTCAGTTATTTGTAAATTGTACACACATGTAAAGAGTAAAATTTTTGATTTAAAACATTATCATACGATAATTTTACCCCCAAAAAAGATAGCCCGACGTTGTTTGGCACAAATTGGCTCCCTAGTTCTGCATTGCCTTGCCTCGCCAGGAACTCCTCCATGTGAGAGAGTCAAATCCAAACTGATTCTTGTTAAGACGGAAGTACAGCTTGAATTCTTCTTCTGATAATTCAAGCTCTTTGATCAGATGGTAGTAGACGCCATGTTGATTCCTTTGTTCATAAATTGGGCGCACCCACCACCTATGCCTTCTTTTTACTTTTTTTCTTTGTCTCAGTGAAATTAGACCAGCCTGGATTGCGATCCAGAAATTTAATTCCACATGCTTGAAAGCGACATCGCAACCATTCAGTTAGGAAAGATAAAACCACGTGTATATACGGAGCCTCTAACGGATACATTTACGCACATATGGAATAATGTTCACGTACATGCCCGGAAGCGTATCACGGACACGGAGAACGGACCACGTACAAATGGAATAGCGGCCTAACGGAGTAAAAAATCATGATTACAAGAATATAATGCTTTAAATATATTGAAATTGCTTTTGAATGATTTTATTAACAAGAACATATGTGCACAACAAGAAATTTAACAAACAAACCCATAATTTGCTCTTAAATTTATGCATTGTTGGTATGTGTCACTTTCGCATTTTCGTTGCTGCCGATACACAAAAAATTCTCCGTTTCGCTTTTTAGTCCTCCCGAAACTCATCACGTGACCGCTGTTTACATTCAGATTTGCAAACTGAAAGGCGTTTAAACGCTTTTCCCACGAAATTGGAGATAACATATGTTTCAAAAGAATTGACAAGCCAAAGAAGACATATCAATGTATAACTGATTCTGTATAAATGTCCCTAACACGCAGGTAACAAAAAATTTTCGGTTCGTGAAATTTTACTTTTTTTGTGACATTCGACCATACCTCAGTGGAGTACCTTTAAAGTCATTCCGTTAATCTTTAAATATCCAACAGGGAATAAGATTCTCTAAAATTTCTTAGCGTCCGATAGTTGATATGTTTAAGATTGTCACAAGTAGAATTCTACCACGCAGGCTGTGAAGACAAACGTCCGACGTATTTTTGACTAGCATACACTGAGCAGCTTCGTAGTATAACGACGTAATTGCCTCAACACCTGTGTTAACTTAATCACAAACCGAATCACACAAAGAACGAGACATATTTTGCAACGTACTTTCAAAATTATCAATAAAACTTAACAGGCGAGACTGATTCCATTTATACCTTTTAATGTGTGTAAGAGTTTCAACAACATTACTTTTCATATTTTGCACAGGCTTTTGATCAATGTTAATTCACATGACAGTGAGAAATGATCCGAATCATCTCTATCTAAGACACAGAAATTTCTAATGTAAGGAAATAAATTCGAGGAGGCTATCATGTAGTCAACCAAACTATCAACGTCATAAGAAAAGCAGGAAAATTACAATTACTTTCACCCGCAAACCTTTCATTCAATATGTGAATATCAAATAAACAACACAGATCATCTAAGAACTTGTCATGATAGTTTCCTCGAATACTATCTTCACTGTGACATAGAGTGTTAAAATGACTACCATCATAATCAACCTTACCACAAAATATGAAAAAAATTATCACCAGGTATATATAAGCTAGAACTATTTTATATAAGCTAGAAAGACCTTGGATCTACTATTCAAATCTAAGCTAGAAAGACCTTGCATCTACTATTCAAATCTCCAGCAATAGATAAAGACTTATTTGGGTAATCAGTACATATACATGTTGGAATGTATAGAAAAAATGCCATTTATCTGTTCTTTATCATCATAATAACATGATCCTACTGGTGACATATATGTTAAATACATAATAAAATCTTCAAATGTAAACACCGTAGATTGCTCAAAATACAATACAACAAAAATTCATGATATAAGCGGCGAGTAATATTCAATTTTGCCAAATTACTTCTAATAAGAAGGCTAACATCTCTGCTATTCCTTATGGAGTAAAAATTCATACGGCGAACAAAGTCAAAATGTACATAACAATTAAGAAAATTATCAAATTTACCCTTTAAATTACTCCATGTTTCACAAAGGACTGAAATGTCATAAATACTTGAAAACTTCAAAATTGTCAATAATACTATAACGACCGCAGACATTCAGTGTGAGTATGTTTAAATGGGTTTTATTGTTTATTAGTTCTTGGTCGATTCCCTAGAGGTCAAGGTCACTGTTGATCATTTCATGATATTTACTGTCAATTGGTTGGGTATATGTCTCGCTAGCTAATCGTCTGTTATTCACACGCCCACGCAAAAATGAATTAGTAATGTTGTAGTAATTCTGAACCCGATAGCCACGAGTATCTACGTCATCATTCCCGCGACTAGCGCCCAATGGCTGCGATCCATTGCTCGCGCCAACACGACTACGTAATCTCCAATTACTAATTCGTTCGACCGCATTGTCTGTGTCGTTGTATTTGTACATGTCACCGTCAACAATGAGCTGATCGGAGCGAAGTGATGCATATATACCCTAGTTTGTGGCCTCAACTTACGTTTTGGTTCAGTTCTCGCCTGTGCAGTTGTACACGCTAAGTGTTATCTTCACGCACTGAATACTGCGACTGACAATACCAAGACATCGTAAAATATTTCTACTTAAATGACCCTCATTCTTCATACATTCACATTCTTGGCGTAACTTTTCATTTACTTTAAAGACGTTAACCATATTATTAAAATCGTCAATTTTGCTGTTAATACTCGATAAATCAGTTTTCGTTTTAGATTTCATTTCTCGTAGAAAAGCCATACGTCAGAGTCATTTGCCTTGTTAGCACGGGCTCGTGTTGGACGTTGAGACAGAGTTGTGGCGGCGTTTATGCGGCGGAGTCTTTGGCAAAGGATAATATCCATTGTTTCTGTTGTTAAGCCGGCCAATAGTTCAGCTCCATATCCCCACCAGTATGATTAGCACGGAGAGAAATATCGCAAGTCTCAAACACACACTAACACTTTGCTGATTTACAAGATTAAGGTTGTTCTTCAATTTTGTTAGACAATTTTGTTTTTGTTTTATACACAAAAACATGTGAAATTATTTGCAGATGAATTTTATATAATATTTTTACCGTTAGCATGCCTACGATCAAAACTACAAATTTACCTCTCATTTACACTAACTGAAATTTAAAGAAATACACATATTGTTCGAGTAATTGTGTTATTGATCAATGCACAATTTTAAGTACAATTTGCGGCATGGTTCTCTGAATTCATATTAGGTAATGTCCAAAAGAATAATCATAAGTATGCCTCAGGTATCTTATATTACTAACTTTAACTGAAATTTCACCACCATACATAGGTTCTATATGAATTATAAAATTTGTTTCTTGAAATATAATGAGGTTGAATGTTTGAAGTCTTTTCAAATTTTGTTGTATTTATATTGAATTTGAAAAAAACATCCTTTATAGGTTTCCTCCAGTCTTCAAAGTTTGGTTTTCCAGTTGAATGATCACAAGGTTCAAAGAAATCAATTCACGACTATAGGAAGTATGCTCCATCAACTGGTAGAACAAGTCGACCGTTCCTATAGCATAGTCAGTGCCTAAAAAACTGCTTGTGCTAAGAGGCTTATTTCGAATCCATTCCATAAAAGATGCCTTTCCAGCAACTTTTATATTTATCTATAATATAATAATTTATATTTCAGTGAAATTATTCATTTCTTTTCCATTTATATAAAAATGTGGCATTCCTAAATATACTTAACCAAAAAATTTACAAACCATAAAAGTCTTACAAATTTAATGTTTCATATATTTCCTTTTTATCTATACCTGAATATGCATGCAAATAAAAGAATCAATGCTCTTTTTTCAATGAATGGTGACTATTTCCAATAAAATAAGTTTTCAAGATGCTTAAGTATTTTGAATTTTAATTGTTTACAGATTTTCACCTGTCATGTTATAGAATACTCTCGTTTTATACCTGTTGTTGTGTCTTGTTGTTCTTTCCCTTTTAAACTGGTTGACGACCTTGATTCCCAGAAAGATTGAGCTGAAACGCTCATCAAATGAACGTTGTTGTCTTCTAAATACGTCTTTGTAATGCTCTATATTTTAGTATACCACTGTAATTTAGAACATACCGGTATAACATTAGGCAATTAATGTGTAAGCTATTAAGCAGATATAACGTTATACGGTATACTTCCTGGGCATTCAGCATGTTAAATTAACAAAGTCTTGTTAATTTTTTTGTTAAATATCTTTGTTAAAAAAGCAGTTGTTCAGAAAAAAATAGCGTTATCTTTTTGTTAAAACATCGGCTTTAACAAGGATTTAACAATAAAATTAATTCACCTGAAGAGGTGAATTATTTTTTTTTTGTTAGTGGTTAACAATAAAAATCAAAATGGCTGCTTTGTTTGTTTCTGTGACAACTACCAAACGCAAAAAGGAATATAGAGAAAACACAAGATACCTTAATGATAATTTGACACCTCGTGAATGCCGGGAAAGGTACAGATTTTCTCCAGATGGAATTGATTCCCTATGTGATATTTTGCATGACAAATTACAATCTGAAACTGAACGCTCGCATGCTCTAAGTGTCAAAGAGAAAGTTCTTATAGCTTTAAGGTATTATGCTACCGGTTCTTTTATGCAAACTGTTGGGGATACTCTTGGAAGAGATAAATCTACAGTGTCCCGAATCATTGCCTCGGTGACAAATGCACTCTGCGACATTAAAGACCAGTACATAAAATGGCCAAGTGATACCTCACAGAATAAAAGTTCTTTTTATCGAGTATCCGGATTTCCCAATGTCATTGGATGTATCGATGGGACACATGTCCAGATAATCAAGCCTGGTGGAGAAAGACAGAGAGCCTACATCAATAGAAAGCGATTTCCGTCGATAAACGTGATGGGAGTAGTTGATCATTCAGGTAATTTAAATATTCCTCCTTTTATTATGCATTTATTTTAAGCATTCTGTTATTTTGTTCATTTTGTCGTCTAGTATTGTGTTTTGATAGTTGCTTCCCTTTGTATTGCTTATATCATAGAAAATATAGAGGCCCTTCCAGGGGTTCTCATGTTTCATACTACTAGTAAATGTATGTAAAGGTCAGATATAACCATTCAAAGTTTGACATGGCTACTGTAGGAGCACACTGAAATTATTGATATAAAGTCTTCCTATTGCTCTTAAATGTTGATTCTTATGTTCAAATATTATTATGACAATGCTTGGGTAGAAACTAATCTTATCAAGTTGTTTATTGGCTGGTCAGTGTTAATTTATCTGATTAGGTACTTGTATATCACCCTTTTGAAACTTATATCAAGGATTTTTGTGCAAGTCATAAATCACATAAAATACAACTTTATTAATGTCATTGCATCTTTGTAAGGGTATATCCAAGAAATTCAATCCCAATATAATAAGATGCCAACAAGATTACATGCGTGAGATTAAGATTATTATGTAAATTTATGCAGATCCTCAAGTCTGTGTAAGTTTTAGTATATATTCAATGTTCCATTATATCAAGAACATGTTCCCATGTCCGGTCATTTGGCTTAGTACACTAGAAGTGCATATGGTGTGCACTTTTAGTTCAGGTCTAGTGCACTACAATTGCACAAGGGTGGGAATTTAGTTTGAACTCAACTGTTTTGATACTTAGCAAGGGTAACAATTGATAATTATTGCCCTTTCCAATTTTTTAATATGATACATCACATACTTTGATACTAAAAAGGTTTTTAACTTCCTGTCTCCACTTTTATTCTAAAAGAAATAGCACATGCAATTATGGCAATGGTTAGGTACATTATTATTTGTGTCAAGAATTTCAGAAATTATTAACAAATTCAATTTTCAACAGTTTTAATAACATCATTTCAAATAATCCTGATAAACAAAGAGATCACTGGAAAAAACAAAAACAAACATGCAGGATCAAGTGCATAAAAATTGCTGCCATAACAACATGGATCATGTAACAAGAGCAAAACATATCATTTGTAACCAAATATATCATACTCTGTTCAAATTAGATTGGACCAATGTATGATATTTTATAAATGTACTTTTTATGTGTATGTTATTTAATAAATAGACTTACAGTCATGTTTCAACAAGTCTTTTTTATTTTATTTTTGTTATGAATCAATAATTAAGTGCCCTTTTAGAATAAGATAAACAAAAATATGTGAACTATACCTAACTTATCAAATGTGAAAAAGCACATGGCTAATTATGCTAAAGAGCAAAATTTGTTGACAAGACGGTTATCACTCTTACATAAAAACACATTACTAGCAGAAATGAGTTGAAAATAGTTTCAACTTGTTACTCATACATATTAAAATTAGAATAAATCTAAACTTTCACTGTTCTTGAGCTGATATGAAAATACTTAAATACGTTTTGAAGTAGCTGAGATAAATTAAAAATTTTAAAGCATTGGCCTGAAATACAAAAAGAATAACATAAGACATTAAAAACATAATAATTAATTGAAACGAGAAAGCAGTGTGTTGTTCTTTATTACCAAGTCTTAGACTCAAAAATACTTGCACAATTGTTTCAAGTAACTTCCTTTAGACACCCAAATATGGGCAAACAAAAGTAAATGACAGAATATAAAATTGATTGAGTGACTTGTAATAAGAAAAGAAAAAAGAGAAAAAATTGTATTATTCTACTATATAACAAGAAGAAAATTCAAGTTCTATAAAAACAGGACTTATTTTCATCCTGTGGAAAGAAAATTATCACATTTCACTTGTGGCTATTGCCACTCTTGTAATATATACCAATTGATGAAAATAAATGCATCACTTAAAGGAAAAAACTTGATATGTGACTATAGACTTCACTAATCTTTTAACTTCGGCATATGGGTTATCAATTTTTACATGCATTTGTTTCCAGAACTTCATTACAAAAGTTGAGACAGGGGTATTTTTTTCTAATTATGCATAAACTATAAAGAAGTTGTTTCTTTTGTAAGACTGTGCTAATGTATCACACACAGTAGTCAGAAAATATTTTCTTACTCATGTGTGAAACATAGCATAATCATGAAGAACAAACAAACATACACTCTTTCATACTTGCCAGAGGGTTGAATAATTTCATTATTAAAGTAGAGAACTTAAACTCATGCAATTTGTTCTATCTGAATAATAATCCATTAAAGAATTTCAATTTATTTTTTTAGGTAAATTCATAAGTGTAAATGCTAAATGACCAGGATCAGCCCATGACAGCTTTGTATTTCAGTCATCTTCACTGTGCCAACACCTGGATAGAAACTTCAGGCAACTTGGTGATGGAGTACTCCTTGGAGACAGTGGGTATGAAGTTTAATAACACATGTCTTGTCTTTACTATCTTGAATGCTTCTATTTATCTGCATGTGTGTGTATTCCCTGTAAAAATAATCCATTATACACAACATAGCAATCATGTTAGGGGAGCCTGGTTTCACAGATGATATCACAGTGGAACCACCCCAACCAGCAGCCCAATATGATGGACCAGAGGAAGGCAATCATATAAGAGATTATATAACCAGAAATTTCTTTTGAAGAAAAATAGAATCAATGAAAATTTAAATTTTGTTGTGGACTTTAAAGCTGCATGCCTCCTAGTGAATCAAAGAATTATTGGAAATCATCACAAAGATTTAAGAAAAGTAAAAACACTCACAATTCAAGTAATGATATACATTTCATATGCAATTAATAACTGATTTTGTAGAAATTATCACCATATTTATTACTTAGCAAGGGCTATTGTGACCTGTATTTAGTAATAACTTGGATTAAATATTGCTATTTGCAATGTGTAAATTACTTTTTTTCTTCACTTGATAAAATACATTTTTTATGTAGATTTTCAAAAAAATCATGAAAAATAACAGGAACCTGAAGGCATACTGCTTTAAGTCTGCAGCAAAAATTACATATTTACCTTTCATGGTTCTTTGCTTGCATTTATTAACTGAAAAATATCTGAGCAAGCATTTGATTTCTTCAATGCAGCAGTTGCTTCTTTGTAAAAACTTTCTTTGGCATCCATGAGCTGCCTTCTCCTCACTTCAGTCTCACTCTGCTCTTTGAAGAACTGAAGCTGGGCTTCCCAAACCATTTCTTGTGTTACCTTTCGCCTGGTTATATCAAGAACAGTATTCTTATGTTTTATACACATGTATGTATAGAATGTAGAACAAAACCCCACACATCAAAACCCCACACCTCACAATTTTATAGAGTGGACAAGACCCCACACCTGAATTTCATAGAACCCCACACCTTCAATTTTATATCGTGGACATACCCCACACCTAATTGTTTGTTATAAAACCATACAATTCATATGATTTTGATCTTGTTAGAAAAGAATAAAACAGAAGATTTACTAAAGTTTGATAGAGTTACTTTAATCATTTTACATATCTGTTTTGATCATGTTAATTAATGGTATGTTATATTTAATTTCAGTTTACAATATACAATATGATTAAATGATAATAGAGTATCATATACTATACAAATATTACAAACTGTTAAATAAAATTCAAAGGATAAGCATTCAAATATTACAAACTGTTATATATAAAAATCAAAGGGTTAATATTCATTAATCTTAATTAGCATTAATTATTCAAAGTGTCAACAATGTCCTTTATTTTATTGTCAGTCAAAGGACCATACATAATAGTAATAAAAAGTGTGTGGTTATGTCCACTTTATAAATTAAGGTGTGGGGTTTTGTCCACTCTATAAAATTAAGTTGTGGGGTTTTGTCCACTCTATAAAATTTTTAGGTGTGGGGTTTTGATGTGTGGGGTTTTGCCTGTCTTCCGTATGTATATGCTGTATTACAAGTATGAAATAACTATTTCACTTTCTTTACATTAACACTGTATTCTAAATGTTCTGATACTACTGATTTTTAGTTACATAAGAAAACAAATATTTAAAAACAGTCATAAACTTTGATTTAGAAAAGTAAAAAATCCTTTACTATAATAATTCTTTGAAACATATTGCAAAGGAAGATCTTATGAGAGCTCAGATATTGTTTACAAATTCAATTATAGGTAATCAGAAAAAAAGAGATGCTGCTCTAGAAATAGCTTTAAGTATCAAGTCTACATTCACTCTACAGAGATATTGATGCATTTGTAGGCAAAACAACTTTGAAGATATTAGGCAATTATCATGGATATAATACAAGAGTGTAAAACTATTATAGTTACTTTTTCTGCTTCTGGTTTTCATAACATGTCTGCTGTCTCTTATTTTGGCTGGTCATGTCTGAGCTATCAGTTTTAGTCTGAAATATTTAGTTTATTCCAAGTCCTGTTTTTCTTTATTTGCAGCAGTGAAAAGGAATGCAAAAAGAGAGATAAAAACCTAAATTTTTAATAAAATCACGAATTCTAGAAAGAAAATACATTGTTATTTAAGCTTATGTTAGTAATGTTAATTATTACACAATCATAAAGCAACAGCTGTTGAAGTAGGCCAGCGTGCTGGTATAATCTTAAAGATATATTGATTTTTCATGAATTTGAAAAAGAAAGTTAAATTCTATTTCTTAAAGGGAAATATTGAGTTTTATAAATGGTCCATTATCACATACCTCTTGCACTATTTCAACATTCACATTTTCTGTATGAATGACTTCAACTTCATCAGATACTGTTGATACTGTTGATGTGTTACCTGTGATGACATTGATATGTTTATAATAATAATAATAATAATAATAATAATAAATATGGGCTTATGAGTTGTCTCCCTTACATCATGTAAAGGGTACATACATGTCTAAGATGACTTCTGGCTTCTTCATAATTATAGTGATAGGCAACACTATTTCAAATTCATGCATAATTGCTAGAAAGATTAAGTTGGCTTAAAATACATGTTATGAATGTGAACAAGTTCTTTTACTGTCTGACTTCTTAAGTTCCCTTTTTTCATTTAAGGAACTAGATTCAATATTTCAGGTCTAAACAAGTGAATTATACAATTTTCAACATTAAGTCTAAACTTTTACAATAATTAGATAGTATGATAGTATATGAAGACAAATTTATATACAAATGTAATATACATTTTAATTAGTATCTGAAATTTTTGTGTGTGCACATAATTAGCAGTATGTATGTGTCAGATAATGAGTTTAAGTATCATGTGCACATGTGTTAAAGATTATGCTAAATATATATGTAGATAATGTCAAATTGCTGCCTATCTGTATACTCATCCTATATTAACACACAGTTGTTATCACTGTTGTGAATAACTAACTGTACATTCTCATTCATTTAGGCGTAATCACATGACATCATTTTCATTCATCATTATAGGATTATGGGTTATGTCTTGTTCTTGTTGTGAGTTACTATGCTCAGTGAACTGTCTCTTGGTATGTCCTTGTTATGTCCTGTGTTGTTAAGTGATGTCCAATAAATATCTTGTGTATTTGTTAAGTGAGAATGTGATTGGATGTGAGTGATTTCATATCATTTTATACATGGGCAATTTACATTTCTTTTCTAAGGCAGAAATCATTTTCAAACTTTGCATTATAAAGTTGACTTCAGTAGTTCTTCATAGAACATTTTGAATGCTGTATTTATCTAATTCAACTTTATGTTTGTTCTTTATAGAATAGATTTTCTATTATTTTATAGACCCTTTCATTTAAGCGATAACAGTCAGGGAAGAGTTACTTCCCTTACCGGATGTGACGTAAATGGGGGATAAAACTATGCATACCGCATAGAAAGTTAGCTTATTGAAAAGTTTAATGCGTAAATACTTATCGTTTAATTATGATTATAACATGTAAAAATTTATGCATGCATACATAAATTCAATATCAAGACAATAGAATAAAATACAAAAGCAAAGATTGAGATTAATTCTCGCTACCACGGATTTATAAATCCGTGTCGCTACGGAGTGAATCAGCGAAATTCCAAAGCGAATATATTTATTAGATCTAGATTTTCTCAAATGCCAGGATAAAACGCTAGTAACTAAATCAAATTTTAATATTTTATAAACACCCATACACACTGAAATTGCCTATTATTATATATTTAAATGGCCATTTTCTAGTTTCCTGTGTTATTTTCTGTCATTCAGAAAATTCCGGCGTATTTGTGACAAACCTGAAAATAAGATTGCCAATGTCTTTTAATGATTATTTTTAAAGCTTTAATAGAACAATAACAGAATGCATTATGTCAATACTTACTGATTCTTTTTCATTATGCCGTATAAAAAATATTTCAAAGAACCAGTGAAGGATATAATTTTATAAATATTCCGGAAAGAACGAAAACCATATGGCATTGACTTTTATAATTTTAGATTCGCAACAGACGATAATAAGATAATTTTGATATTAAAAATCTATTCTTTAAAGACCTTTTCCCAGTAACTTATTTCATAGATAAATAGATGTGTATATATAAGCGCCACTGGGCCGTAACATATTAATTAACAGGGTACATATATGTTGTATATACAAGCGGCACTTGGCTGTGATATCATAAATCACCAGGGTGCATTTTTTAGAGTTATAACATTACATCAGATTACGTCACTTTTGTTAGTTGTCAAAATATTTATGGTCCGAATTTTGTTATGGATCATCCTAGGGACTTTATTGGTCATGCCCTACTGATTTGATACTCGAACCAGAGTCCTACCAACTGGCACAGTCAAAAATACGTAAAATCATAATTCAGTTAATAACGAATTTCTGTGAACGTGTTTCACAACTTGTTTTTTGTTGTTGTTTTTTTGTGATTTTTTGAATATTTGATAAGCAGAGTATGAATTAAAAAGTATCAAGTTGAAAATATTAAATTACCAGCTTAAATATATTGGTGTGATGAACGATTTTTTTGAGAGTGCATTTTTTGCCAACACAAATAGTATACAGTCATGTACATTCAAAACAATTTTTACTTTTTATGCCTTTACATTTTTTTTTTTGAAATTACATAGATTTATATTGTTTTCTTTGTCTTAGTAATGCTTAGATTTAAATGATTTTTAATAAACCAGTATCTTGCAATTAATTATTACGCAGCCGTTTTTCGAAACTACAGAATCCTTACATTTTTAAAACTCAAAATATCTTTTGGGTATTGTATATATTAGCAGAGACATAGATACATTATCTATATCTCTGGTATATGCAAGTTTGTACGATTTAACTGCCTGGTAAAATTTTCATTATTAAGAATCTCACGAAAATGGTAATCATGATCAGTTACCCAGGAATATGGTCTACTATTAAAACAAATCGATAACCATATTATATAGTAAACATATTTTTTCATTTCACCATCCTTTTTTGTAATATCTTATTCAATTACACAAAATTTTGGCAATTTCAATCTGCCAATCTTAAGAGAGAAAGGATTGAGATCTTTATATCCCTCTATTATTGTACTTAATCGTATCGGCATTGTCCACCGTATCCCCTCCCCAAATGACGTCATCCAAGGGCGACAACTTGAATACGGTCTTAAATGTAAGGGTCTATATAAAAGAGGTCAGACAGTTGCACCTGGTAAGATATGTTTTACTTTAGATAACTTAAAAGAAATGTGTTGAAATGTATGAATTAAATAGTTGGAATTGTTTGAAATATGAAATGTTGAAATGATATTGATATTGAATTTGTATCTTAATTTGTGTTTTGTATTTCATGTATTAATAATTGTTTATTTATTTTTATAGGTTTCATTTTCACATCATTAAAATACATAGAAATTGAACACCCAGTCAGAGTTGGTCATGTATTCTATCCAAACCATACTCTACATATATTAATTAATATTTTGTCTACGTACCAGCCTCCATATTTACACTGTCTATCTGACACCCTTCATTGCTGGTAACTGTATTATCAGTGATTGTAATTATAAAAATAATAGTTTGATCATTTCCATTTGAGGACATCTTTATTTGTGCACAATATGTGGTTCAATACATTTATTTTTACTTTACCTAGGTTAATAAATGATAGTAATAAGTTTAATATTATAATAATTTATATATTTTTTGAAATTTAGTATCTGCCACTTTGTGTTAGTTTTTACTATAACCCTGGCTAAGGCCTCTTGTAACTTTTTATTTTTGATAATACAGTAGAATTTAATACAATAACATTTTGTAGGAAAATGTGTAGAAAATTCTTGTGAGGCCTATCATTGTTATAGAAAGTTATTTACTTATTAAGCGATGCTTCTGGCCAATTTATCATAAAATATACTTATAATAATTTTTAAACGTTTTGATAAAAGTATTATGTCGATGATTAAGGGAAAATCAATAGTGTAGTCCTACCAATAACTATGGAACTTATTCTTATACGTACTCTCAATCAAGCAGATACAACACATGCGAAGCTTCAAACAACGAAAATTTTAACCTGTAAGCCTCCCTTTATAATTCCTTTCTGTCATTCTTTGAATGTATTAGCTTGGTTAAGGTTGGCTGAATATTATGAAAACAACAATTATTGCCGTTATTTTCGAAAAATTGTAGATTTTAAGAGTAAACAGCTGAGTGAGGCTTCAGAACGAGGCAAAAGCAAGTCAAGGTCACTCTTTAAATAGCTGTATACTATATTTAGTAACAAAATATTGCAGACGACGAAGGGTGTTTCCTAACTTCAAACTTGTTTATTTACGTTTTGTAATTATTAGCTATTTATGTTTATTTTGGTACACAATAAAACCATTATAGAATAAAACATAAACTTACTGTAATCAAAACAAATTTCGGTCTCAAAACCACCATCTATCCCACAAAAATTCTCCGAATCAGTGTTGAGGTCAATTATATCTTTGATGAAGCCCTTGGGCGAATTAAGTGGTGGTCCACCTCCAGTTTTGTTAAAAGACTGCTTGAAGTCATTGTGTGTCTGCTTAGAAATACGAGAGAGGTTGAACCATTTTGTTTTTACCTCTTTGGTGGTTCTTAAGGCAGTGCCAATCTCTGAAACTCTGAGAGCAATTTCCTCCCAGATCCTGTTCTTTACATTGTTTGGAATGTTGGTGCCTTCAAGCAGGCCTTTATTATTACTATATGCTGCCACAAGGACAGATATTTTATTGCATGAAAAGTTAGTGCTCCTGGCACGCTTTATTATTTGGTTTTCACTCAGAGTTTGTGATTTTACCTCTTGAATTTCGGCCATCTTGGATTACTGTACAGGATGTAGGACACTGCATTATGGGATTGTTTTTTTGTTGTTAAATAGTTAACGAAAAGTTAATCAAATTAACTTTTCGTTAACTAACGAACATTTTAACAAAGCTCTGAACAACCAAAATGTTAACATTACGTTAGTTAACAAGAATGTTAAAATTTAACAACAGTTAAGTTAATTTGTTGTTAAAGTTAACAAAAGTTTTGAACAACTGGGCCTATGTTTTTATGTGCTTCAAAGATTTACATACCGATATAAGCCCATCAATATTATGGAGATATTCCGACTCTCTAAATTCAATAAAACATGCATTATGTACTGCTAACATTGCAGTATAAACAAAGCAAAGTGTTAAACATGCATAAAAAGTGGTAAGTGACTTAAATCTCCAAGAAATGTAAAATTTTACTTCACTTAAAAAGCCTTGAACAAACTTTTCTTAAAAGTGTTGAAAGACAATGTAGTCATGAACTCATCGAGACCTTGTTAAGAACTCTCTTAGATACTCATGTTTTTATATAATTATATGGCATAGATGAATTTCTCCAAAGAGACCTCACAAAGTGCTTGTAAATTTATATACGATTGTTTACTTTGTGATAACTAAACGTTTTATCTAAATAAACACAAATACTTCAATGCCAGAAAATATTTAAACAGTATTGCCTAATCTACATAGCTTATATTTCGTTTTGGTCAAATGTGTAATACAAGATTGAAAACTGATGCATTTTAACCTTAAAAAACTACATTGCATTATAAGTGTGATAGCTCATATCAAATATCTATATAAATATGTTTTTCGTTGTAATACTTAAATACGTATTGCTCTACGATAACCTCTGATATAATGTTAATACATGTGTAATCATATATAAGCTGATACATGTATATGAAACTATTTAACTTTAACTTTATAATGTCTGTTAAATAATATTTAGATACAGATATGTCAAAATCGTGTATCATATGTCAATCGTTTGTATATATTTTATGTTGTTGGTTTTGTAATCGCTGAAAACTGGATTTAAGAATATACATATGCGGTCTGGAACACATGAACTTATTTACAGATTGAAACGTGTCAGTGATTTGTGTTACCAATGGCTTAATTTTCTTAAATTACGTAATAAGTAGGGTGAAAAAAAACTAGCAATATACATTTTGTATGCGTTCAAATCGCGAAAGGAAAGGTTAGACTTAAATGTTAGACTCAATTACACTAGAAAATTTCACTTCAACGATAAATGTTAACGTAGCATTGATAATGAAATGATTATCACACATGATCTCGTATATAGGCACTACCTACTTTTGTAAATAGAAGTGTTTTAAACAACAATATTCTGGAATGTTTCTGAATGTTTGTAGAAATGATGAACATTTGAATATATCATAATTAGCAAATGACATATTAACACACCCTTAGGTTTTATATGATGATCAGAAATTAAGGATGATCAAATTTAAGAACACCCATTGCTACTCTGATATAAATTGTGATCTCTGCTCACCTGCAAAGATCAGTGTCATACGTGATCTCGTATTTGATAAAAGTAAATTACATGGGGTAGATTGAGATTTGATCGTGCCAAAGAAAGATGTGATTGTAAGTGTCTATCACGATTCTAAAGGTACAGCCATAAATTTAGATTTGAGCGCTATAATTTGTATAATTAACCATATTTGCGCTGTGTGTATATGTCCAAGTTTCCTTGTCGCAAACAAATAAAACACGTTCTTTTTTAAGTTAAGTACAAAATGAAACTTTATCGTTTCTAAGAAAAAAAAAAAGATAAGAACATATACATGATTGCAAAATCACTTCTTATGTTCAAAAGAAATACACACAGGTGTTAAATGACAAAATATATTGTCAGTTCCAAATTATCTTGATTCAATAAATACTTTGAAATTTCTTTCATTGAAATTCCTGTCTGCATTCTACTGTATACTCTAATGTACAATTCAGTAACTTCTATACAGCGTTGTTTACTTTTTGTGTGTTAAAAGAACACTACTGTAGGATCTAGAAACAAGTTTTATTTTCATTTTTTTTGGAATGAATCTGTCGTATTATTTCTTTAAATTTCAATAGTAATGAAACTGTATTTGTACGAAATACGCTTAAGCTCTAATAATAAAATCAAGCGATTCGTGCTTAAAACCTGCTTAACTGTTTGATGACGTAAATTAGGACGTCATTGTTTCACATGTACACGTGAACATGTTCGGCGGGCTGATAACTAGTTCTCGGCCCCGGGCCGCAAACTCATAATAGGTTACGCGACACTCATAATCAGATGAAATCATAGGCGATATTGTTACTATATATAGGAACAAGTGTATTAATGTATATTGTGTTACACATAAATCTATTTGAATATCCGATGTCATTTTAAATGTAGATAAATTTATATAAAAAATAGCTTAAGAAAGACTCTTGAAGAACATAGGGAATGAGAAGTCATGTCAATATTTACCAATGTGCAGAAAAAATACTTTCAACATGCTCAATAGTATAATGAATATGTTTTTAACGTATTTATTTAAAAAGAGATAAAGAACAATATTTTACAAAGCATTTTCCAGATATAGATTTTATAATTTTATAATTTAGGTCGTTTTTTTTATTGAATAATTAACATTTGATACATTATCAATAATTGGTCACTCACATTATCATAGTCAATCGTTTTAAATATATTACATATTTAATACAATTTGTATACTTAAACCACATTTCATTGATCAAAATTTATTCATGTATAATTCCATAGGTCTAGAGTCACTGAAGGTCTTACTTAAATGTGGTCTCAATAACAAAACGATTTTATCATATAATATTATAATGAATACGAAATGGCACCCGCTATGAAGACACCGAAAGTAAAAGACACCGAAGATGCGAACATGTTATCACTGCAGACGGTACATGTTTTTAATAAATGTTAAAGAAGAATAACTAGAAAATAAAAATGATTATTTCAATGTGTATATTTTCTTGTTATACACATATTAAAACTTGTACTTTATCGTTATATATTAAACATGCCTTGGAAGTTTCAGCAACATTATTTTTATTTATTTCATATCTAGTAATGACAAGGGGCCAGTATCACATTTTGACATTATCAGCTATTAATATAATAAATTAATATTCCAAAATATAATTTTATATATAATTAAATGACACAATTATAGCCTAAAGTCATTAAAGTAATCTATGCCATCTATGTTTTGTTCTTACAATTTTCAGTTTGTTGACCGAATTGGATAACAAAGGCTTGCTAAAGGTACAGACAGCTTTACTTCCTTTACTTCATTTCATTTTTATAAGGAAGGTTATAAGTGTTGTGGTAATTGGGATTTAAATACCCAGTCATAAGTAGATAGATGTTTAGAGTGAACAAATATGCTCGAGTGAAAAAGTGTAAGTTTTTAGTTAAAATAAAAGTTCTATATGATTTCATTTGTCGGTTTTTCATAAAAGTCAATATCTTATCAAGCTACCACAATCGGATAGCATTTGTTTACTTAAAAGCCTGCATTTGAATTGTTCATAATTATATTTTAGGAAAAGAAGGGAGACCATATCTGCAGTGTGGAAACACCAGTCTTTAACCATTATCTGGACACTTGACTGCATTTTATACCAAAATTTCAAAGCAACATTATAGTAAGGGTCAACAACGCTACAAGTATTCAAATACCATACAAATTTAAACAATTTAATGGTTATCTTTTATAATTTATTAAGTATTTTCTATGTAAAAGTCATAAATAATTCATTATATTAAAGAATACCCCCACACTCACTATTTGAAGTTTGGAGCTAAGTTTTCTTCTGTACCTGACATGATATAGAAATAAACGTATATTCTTTGTACAATGTAACTGCAATCAAAGTATAAATGTATCATAAAAATATCAATATCTTTATTGTCAATGTTGTTGCAATTGAACTGTTTTTCCGTTTTAACAGTAAACGAACGTCATACAGACCAACCGTTGCATACAGAGCCAAAGAGTTCATACATTTCAGAAAGTGTACATCATCTTAAAGGCAAAATACGAGTACCAGAAGGTCGATACTATTTTGTTTATGCAGCTATACACGTCAATATAAGTTCATCTCCAACCGAGACTGACATAAATTCAAGATGTACTGTTTGGATACGAATATGTACAGGGACTACTCAGGAACGAGAAAGAACAGTTCTCTACAAATCAAAATATTTCAATTCAAAGAATATGACAATTGTCACATCCTTAAATATACAGGGAGCGGTATATCTTCCAAAAAGAGAAAACGTTTTTGTAAAAATGTCAAACATTCATACGCTTATTTCTAACTCGGCTGGAAATGTTTTCGGAATTTATCCATTACACTAAAAATCCTATGTAAGATTACGTGTACTTCTGTTACTATAAAATAAACTTGATTAACTTTTTACTGTTTGATACTCTAAGTTCTTGTGTGCGCAAATGTTAGCGTATTTGTACTTTAGTATTTGTATTTGAGTTAAGATATCAGATTCATAAAAAGCACATTCCAGACTTGTCTTATGCATTCTTTGAGTGCATGTTGTACATGTAATCAATATTTTTGTCGGCACACCGAATTTAACATTAAAAAATTCACCGTTGTAATGTAACCGAGTGTAAACATTTTATAATACATGTATAAGAATAATTGCCCGAATTTGAAATACTAATGTAAAACTATCCAAACACAGCATTTATTGTATTTTTATATAATTCATTATACATGTATTCACCTGTTGTGTTTTCATCATTAAATTAATAAAGATTAAACGTATTAAAGGGGCGTCAATAAAGCTGGTGATTATGACGAATTTATGCGTTATACATACACATGTTAAATACCAATCTGATATACTCACTACCTTATTACATCTGTCATTTTATTTTTAATTTAATCTTACTCGATTGTGAAACTGAGAATAAGTTTTGTAAGAAAATCAGGTTAAACTTTAATAAGCGTTCACACTCAACAAACATGAAAATGATAATAAAAAGCCCCTTCACTTTGATAGCTTACCACATATAGCATACAATATCCTTGAATATACATATTGTCTAGGTATATTACAAGCTTACCATTAAAAAAAATCCATGACTGAAATGTCACGTATTTAAAGAAACAGATAATATATGCTTGGATCAAGTACAAGAAAAGTACGTGTATTTATTTCAGGTAAGGGCGGGTCATAAGTTTTAAAACTGTTTACATTAGAAGATAAAAGAAGTATCATTATAAACCATAAAATATTTTTATGAGCTCAAATATGAATTGCAAAATATCTTTGAATAATAGTTTTGTGACAGAACGATTGATGATAATTAACATTGAATAAGCGATCCAACTTTTATTCAATTTGTTATCTATGAAATAATATGTATGTCAATGTCACAGTAAAAATTGTGCCAAAGTTTGCAAATATTCAATCTGTCCGAACTTGAACACATTTGCGTTATAGATATCGGTTTTCAATTTACAACAGGAATAGATCATGCGTAGAAAATGGTTAGATTTGATATGTTTTGTTTACGGCATAGCCGAATGGTATTCGATATGGAAACTACGGATACGTATAGCGACCACTCCTATATGATACATATCAAATGACATTTTTTATAGTTTTATAGCATGTTTGTAATATGTAAATATGATTTGTGGAAAGAAATACATATTTAAAAAGATGTAAGTGTATTATTTTTTTCATTTTGTCAGAAAGTTAAAAATAGTTTATCTTGCATTATAAGATAAAAAACGTACGATAGATAACGAAAAATACGTATTATATATGATTTACAACATAACTTGATTTAATTGCTTCCTTTATATATTGCGTGGGATTTTTCTGTCCTCATTATCAAATATAAACTGTAAAATATGTTATATAATAATAAAAAAGCCTAACATATATATAACTAATACATATAAATGAACAGAAAAAACTCACATAAATTTTAATCCAGAAATATTAACAGCAGATTGAGTAAAACATATATATTCAATATCAAATAACAATTAAAACATTGGTCAAACAGATATCATGTATTATATGATATATATCAAATGACTTTTTTTACAGTTTTATAGTATGTTTGTTATATGCAAATATGATTTCTGGAAAGAATTACATATTTAAAAAGATGTAAGTGTTTTATTTTTTCATTTTGTCAAAAAGTTAAAAGTAATTTATCTTGCATTATAAGATAAAACCCACGATAGATTACAAAAAATACGTATTATATATGATTTACATCATAACTTGATTTAATTGCTTTCTTTATCAAATACAAATGTCCTGACCTTCTCGTGTCACTCATCATATAAGACGAAATATCGCTTGCGCTTTGGGATCTATGTTCCTATAATAACATCAACTGGTCGAATATTCCTTTTTTATGTAATAATTATCATGCACCATCCTCTGTACATACATTTAAAATGGTAAATTTGTCTGAAGTTATCGTTTTAAGCTATATATATTATATATCTTACAAAAATATAATGGTTTGTATCATTACTAATTCACATCAGGTACTACATCACTAGCTTATTTGATGCTTATTAACAACGGAGTTTGTCTTTTATCTTGTAACACTATCTGAAGCACAATTATTCAAACATTCCTTAATCTTTGGAATACAAAAAGCCTCAATCAAATGTTTCATATATAATCTTTAACAACGCTTTCTATTGTGCGAGATTTTTCTGTCATCATTATCAAATATAAATTGTAAAATATGTTATATTATATTTTATAATGATTGAAGTATGCGAATTAAAACCTCAATATATATAACTAATACATATAAATGAACAGAAAAATGTCACATAAATTTGAATCCAGCAATTGAGTAAATGATATATATTCAAGATCAAATAACAATGTAAATATTGGTCAAATATATATCGTGTGTTAAATAAATTGTCTTAAATTCTGTTTTTACCAACATGCAGGGGCTGTATATATTACTAGATAAATATTTCAGATCAAGTAAGTTTATAAAAATTGGTTAGGTATATAGTATGTATTAAATAAATTGTCAAAAAGTCTGTTTTAACTAACATATAGGGGTGGTCGCTATACGTTTCCGTAGATTATGGATATGCTTTTATGTTTTCATATTATACCATTTTATAAAAATTACATTAAAATTTATATTAAACAATATTATTTGTATATCTAATAAAAAAGCAACTTATGCGCTCGGGTTATGCTATGATTATATAGTTCTTTACAACATTCGAAGAATCAACCAATATTTGGGCTATGTCTTAACATGATAATCTTACAGACGACATGATAGTTAAACTAAACTAAGAATGTACTTTCATCAGTACTCTTGTCATCATTTACAAATTGATCTACAATATTTTTGAAAACATGTATTTTTTTCAAAAAACATATGACCTAGAGTCTTGAAACCTTTTAGAAACCTTGCTCAGCATGTGAAGTTGTGTACCTGGGGTGTTGCTTTTGGATTTGTTATGTTTTGTTAGAGTTATTGCCCTTGACTTAGTAAAACTTACAATTTTCAATTTGTGTCGCACGTAGCTCAAAAAATATTTGACGTAGGGTCATGAAACTTTACAGGAATGTTGCGAAGCATGTGTAGTTGTGCTCCTGGGTATTTTCGTGTGGATTTATTTAGTATCTGTGTAGTTATTTTCTTTGACTTAGTAAAAACACTTGTGTCACACGTAGCTAAAAATTATTTGACATAGGATCATGAAACTTTACATGAATGTTGATCTGCATGTGAAGTTGTGTACCTTGGATTTCGCTTGTGGATTTATCAAGTATTTGTAGAGTTATTGTCCTTGACTTAATAAAAACCGTTACATTATATTGTGTTACTTGTTCCTTGAGTGCTTGAGTTAGAATTAACCAACTTTACTGGAATAATGATCAATATCACTGTAAAGCTATGTACCTGGGATATTTCATGTGGACTTTTGTCAGCTTTGTAAGAGTTATTGCCCTTGACTTATAATAAATTTGCAATTATCAACTTGTTTATGCATAGCTCAAAACGTATTTGATCTGTAAGCCTGAAAGTTTACAAGAATGTTGGTCAGCAACGGAACTTATGCATCTAGGGGTTTGCTTGTGGATTTATCAAGTATTTGTAAAGTTCTTACTCTTTATTTAGTAAAAGATTTTAAGTTTTCAAGTTGTGGCACAAGTACCCAAGAAATATTTGACCTAGAGTCATAAGGTTTATAAAACAGTCGAGTGTTGGGGCACCACAGTTGAGTGTTGGGGCACCCGTATCCTATGGACACATTTCTAGTTTTTATTGAGTTCCCGTTTGAAAAACGAGTGAAGGAATAGCCGAGTGGTTAACGCATCAGACAAGTAATCTAAGGATTGCTGGCCGTGTAGGTTCAAACCCCGTCAGGGGCAAGCCGTTGTTTCCATCAGCAAGAAACTTTACACACATTACTTAGTACTGGTTGGTTCCAGAAACAGATTCGAGAACAGAAAACTTAAGTCGTTCTTATGTTATACCAGGAAATGATTAAGCGAAAGAACACTTTTGTACCCAAAGGTGTATATACCCAACATTGACCGATATAAAGAAAAGTCATTTTTTTGTACATATATACCCATCGATATTTAGTTTAGAGTGCAGATGTCCGACCAGCACACCAATATTGCTCGTACGTGTTGTGATTAACATATATATGCCTTAAACATAAAAATGGAATGATTACATATATCAGTTGGAGCACTTTCAATGGAACATATGCATTGGATAATAAAAAAAATACTTGAAATTGAAAAGAAAACGTTTTCAAGTTTTGATCAATTTGGACATTTAGAATAATTACTCTGGGAAAAACAGAGTGTGACAATGATCTGAATATTTGCATACAAATTATTGTTTCATATATTGAATAATACGAGTATATAAATCTACCAACAGTTGCTTATGTAGCAAATTGGCCAAATTTATAACGTTGTGTATGACAATTTGATGGAAATTGGATATTTCTTGCTTATCAGACTGGCGTTTCTTGCATAGCAGACTGGCGTTTCCGTGAGTTTGACCCATGCCGGAAATTTCATCTGGCATGGGGATGCCAGATGAGTCGCGTGCCAAACAACAATGTAATTTAAGCGAACTTTATGAATGAAGCTCGTTAAAATGACGTCGTTTTAGAAGGGAAATATGTGCAAAGGATGACGCCATTTCGCGGTCGTTATTTAAGTTGTAAGTTCATACACTATTGTAAGAAAATAGTTATGGATAAAATGACTTTAATTTCCATGAACATATATCATATTGAGGTAAACCATTTTAAATATGAAATAATATGGAAGAATATGCAAGAAAAAATATCTGACATATGTTTGCGGTTCGGATCGGAATATCCGTCCCTCGGGAACCGGCCCAATGGGCGGGTCCCCTCGGGACGGATATTCCGGTTCAAACCGCAACATATGACATATATTATTATTCCGTTAGTTTTACCCAAGTAAAAAGTAATACAATTGGTAGATGTTTAAAAATTTGGCTGTGGCTGTAGGTACAGTGTCCCGTTAGGGCAAACGCGACACACAAATAACTCAAAGCAACGAATTGACGAGGGTAAACAGTCGAAACGAAATCACGACAGTCAAAAGTCGAAGGTACGATGATGAAAAGTCGAAAGTACGATGGTAAAAAGTGGCAATAACAAATCCACGATGGTGAAAATACAATATTATTTCAAGTATTTTAAATTGCTACTAAGTTCATACTGGTTGAGCTTTTTTACCCCTTGGTGGGACATTAGTCTCTTAAAAATGTTCTTCCTTACGAAATGAAATAATTAAAAACCTATTGCCCATTTGTTTATTTCTCTCTTAACAACGGCGACACATACTTAACAGTCGGTTTACAAGACTTAGATTACAGTTTATTTTTTTATCGATTCGGATTAACATTAATTTTTTTCTGCTTACTTTTGAAAATTAATGTTTAACTTAACGAAATGAAATGTGTATCACCATTTCAGTGATTTCTTTATTTATTTCTAATTATATTGATATAATCAATTTAATCGATTAATTCTAAAAATTATACTTAAGACGATTATGAAGTGCGATATGTGTAACTGTAAAGTTTAGTGTATTTAAACAGACCACAAGTTCAAAAAACTTTAAAAAAAAGAATGGATAAAGTCCTTAAATTTCTTACAATTATAGTATTTTTTTTGGCTGCTATATGCATTACTTTTGTTTTGACTATTCTTTGTTCAATGCTGACCACTACTCAAAACGACCATATTTGTCTTCCGAATGAAAATGGACAGATACATTGTGGAGCAGCTTTAAATCATTTACGTGATTACTTAGACAAGGTAGGTTCATTTTAAAGATAAATATTAAACTTTATACATTGCTATAAACAACGATGTTATAACTTAAACTATTTATTATTTAACTATAAATATAACTTTGCATACACATATACAATGTACTTTGTACAATGCGTCATGTAACTTTTGTCAAGATGGCAATGTTTTATTTCCTTCGTGTTCTTTTTTGTGTGGACAAAATGGGGAAAAATCTTTATTAAAGTAAGCATACGAGGACAAATGCGGGTTTTTTTTTATTAAAATTCTCGTTTAAAGACACAAAATAACACATGCATTTTCGACTTTCATATAATTTTGGAAGTGTTGTACGGCTAGACAATAAGTGTGTCCTGGTTAGCCGTACGTGGCACACGTACGACTAGAACTTTTTGCTAGCCGTACGGGCCCGTACGGCTAGCCACTTCCATATATCATTTTCGTGATTACTTCGACAAGGTATGTTCATTTTTAAAGATAGATATTAAACTTCATACTTTGCCATGGGCAATTATTTTCGAATTATATCAAGAAAAACATTATACAATTAAGGACAAAGAAGACAAAATGAAATCATTGCAAACTAGAAAAGAAAGGTTTGTTTACAGCATCATTTCAAAGTTTTTTTTGCAGTTGTCTTCCTTACACACGATTTTAAATCAAACTAGTGTATAAACATAAAAATATCTCTGAATGTATGATACTTTTTAACCTTTAAGATGTAAAATGAAAACCTAATTTTTCTTCTTTCGATGAGTCAAAATTTCCGTTTCAGTACCTCAGTATATTTCGTACATTCAAGAACCGACCTTTGTTTCTCTCTTGCGTATAACTCATGTTTTTTTTGAGTATTTCAGAAGAAATATGTTGCCAATATATAATGTGTGCATTTGATTGAAATTCAGAGCATTGATAATGCATATAACGAAATAAGACATAATGATAGAAAGCAACAACAGAGGGATTTGGATGAAAACCGAGCCCGTTTGTTACATATAACAGACCAATCGTTCTGGGAAGCAAGGCCTGCTATCCGTTTAGAGGGGAAAGAACAACATATCGCGGTAAAAGGTATGAAGCTATTACTTTCAAAATAACATGACACTCCAGACAAGTATGTAAGAAATAAAATATCAATTAAATTGAGTAAGTTTCAGATTTGTTTTTATTGTAAATCAAAATTCATTCAAATAAAATGCAATGTACGTCATTAATGATCTTCATGAATTCACAGTAGGTAACTTCCTTTGACATGACGTTAAACTCAACTACCCTTGCAGTTACTATGTTAACACACTGACGTACCTATGGGCACAACATGTTCGGTTTTGAAATTACAAAATGTAATAATTAAATAATTAATTGCATTTCAAGTATTTTTTCTTATATTCACGAAAGACCGGTTGGACCATTTCAATTTCACGAATTCCCGATTTCATCTACATAAATTTTCTAGATCTTCATGAAATCCCGATTTCAACTTCACCAATTCACGATTTCCACTTCATGAATTTACGATTTCAACTTCTCGAAATCACGATTTCAACTTAAAGTTTATGAATTCACGATTTCGACTTCACAAATTTCCGATTTAAACTTCATAAATTCACGATTCCACCTTCATGAATTCCCGATTTCAACTTCACGAATTCAAGATTTCAACTTGAAATCGTGAATTCACGAAAATGAATTCATGAAGTTGAAATCGTGAATTCGTGAAGTTGAAATCGGGAATTCGCGAAGTTGAAATCGTGAATTTGAAATCGTGAAAATTCATGAAGATAAAATCAGGAATTCATGAAGTTGAAATGTCTTTCGTAAATATAAATCACATATTTACATGTACACAATGTATTCAGGTATAAAAAACAACTGATCTTTAACGCGCTACGATTTCGTGTTTAGTTAATAGAGGATATTGAATGAGTGTAAGTTTAATACTGAATTTATTGAACGAGTTGAATAAAATTATATTATGCGAGCATCAATAAATTCAGTAATGAACACACACAAATTCAATATTCTTTCTTGCATATCAGACAGGATTATCCATCGTTTACACCGTAGTCTTTCACCCCATGGCAAACAAGTCGCGTGCTTTAAATGACGTCATTGCCGCGCACCTTTATGAATGAATTGCGTTCTTAGGGTGTTATGAATGAAGTTGTGATAAGTTCAAACGCTTCCTTAAGAAAAAAGTTCCAAATGCTTTCGTAATTTCTGTGCTAAAAATAATTGATATGTAATATGCAAGAAAAAGAATAAAATACCGGCTGTCAGTACAGACTGAAATATCTAGCTCTCGGGTACCGTAGGGTGAACAATAGCGTTTTCGTGCGTGCGTTTTTCGTATATCGTGCGTGCATATCTCCTGCAACGTACGTTTGATAAGACGCTTTCTCAAGAGGGCATCGTTTACAAGCGTTTAACGTTGATCGTTTGTTTGAAAGCTGCGTTTGTTGATTCCTGAAACGTTTAGCGTGCGTCTGCGTTCTTCTAAACGTTTCAGTACCGTGTTTTGCGTGGGTTAAAATTGTGAAGTTAAAGAATATCTTAGATAGAGCTAAAGTTGTTTAAAACTTATATGTTTACGATTTTATTAAACGTTTAGAAACGTTTTTATTATGCGTGCGTTTTAGCTTGCGTATATCGTTTAGCGTATTTCGTTAAGCGTATATCGTTTAGCGTGCGTCCGCGTATTTCGTTTAATAAAGCATGCGTGTAGCGTTCAGTCGTATAGCGTGTAATGCACGTGCGTTTTTTCCAGAGCGTGCGTTTTGCGTGTTAACTGAAACGCTCACCCTCGGCAGAGTCTCGTTACCGCCTTAAGCAGTTACCCTCGAGCTAGATATTCCGGTCTGTACCGGCAGCCAGTGCAAGATTCTTATTATCTATGACATGCCAAAAATAAAAAATAATAATAATAAAGACAAAAAGAAGAAAAAGATAAAATAGAATGAAATTCAATGAAATGTAATCAATTTTATTTCAGCTGAAAAAGATAAAGATACTGAAATGGTTTCAATCAGAGAATGGTTGCATAACCGAGAGGAAATAAATGTCACAAATGCGTTTTCACAAAACAGAGTACGGTACAGAAACGGTCGTATTGTTGTACCAGTCGATGGGACATACTTTCTTTATTCATTGCTTGATTTTCTTGAAGTTTGCGATCCCTCAACTGGAAAGCCAAATATAAGAGCATCACACAAACCTATAAAGCATGCCCTTTATAAATTCAATATTTTAGAAATGGCGGAAATTGAAATTGTTTCAAACTTGCAACCCCATCAAGTTTCAGAGAACAAATATTACAATTCGTACAGTAGCTATGTTTCTACTGTAGCCAGGCTTAAAGCAGGTGACGAAATTTCAGTAAAGGTCAGCAATATATCGTATCTGCAATACACCAAAGATAACTCCTTTGGCCTATATCTCATATGAATCTTTCATCCGGTTTTTAAGTTCCGCATAGATGTATGATTTCAAATGTTGTCAATATAATTGTAGTTTGATTTTTTAATTACTGTATTGTCGTTTACCACCTAAAAGCCAGTGGTACATGTAGCTCCAATTACTGTTGAACATGAAATTTAATAAAGATCTATATAAGCTGCAGTCTCACTTACTCCCGGCAGAGCCCAGTACCACCCCGGTAAGTTACTGGGATAATCCGGGACGATCGGGGATGAAATTATTGTTGCGGTCACACTTACCCCGGCAGCACTACGGTAATTCCCAACTTACCACCCAGGATGCGCTCCGGACGATCCAGGCAGAGACCAGGTGAAGCTACGGTTCATGCCGGTGCTTCACCGGTCGTTCTAGGATGACACCGGCAGGGCCCCGGTTGACCCAGGCACAGCCCCAGTCGATCCAGACAGAACCCAGGACAATCCCGGTAGAACCCCGGCAGATTGAAAATGCGTGAAAAAGGTTGATACATAATTTTCATTTAATAAAATGGACAGTAGTAATTCATGATGATCTTCTGAATAATCCTTATGCAAGACCGGACAGAAGGGAAATGGGGAAGAACTTTAATTAATACAAACAAGTGCAGTCATCGCAAATTGTCGTGATTCTTTTGAAATGAGCCGGGCCTTGCCGGGGCCCTACCGGGATCAAACGTAGGTCCATCGTCATTCTCCGGGACTCTGACGGCATCCTACGGGCATCTGCCGGTATTCACCGGGGCTCTGCCGGCATCCTCCGGGGCTCTGCCGGTATTCACCGGGGCTCTGCCGGCATTCACCGATGTTGTACCGAAGCTCTACCGGCTATATCATACCCGGCCAATCCCCGGTTTGTGCCGGCAGAGCTACAGTGCTTCCCCGGTGTAACCCTGGTCGTTCCTGGCAGAGCTAAGGATGAGGCCGGCACAGTTATACTTCCCGGATCACCCCGGACCACCCCGGTGATATTGGGGCGTGGGTCGAATGCCGGATGTTCCCGGATCATACCGGACGTTGCCTGCAGAGTTGCTGATGTACTCCTGATCCCGGTCGTACCCCGATTGTTCCCGGATCACCCCGGACATCTACCGCGACTCTGTCAGGGCTCTGGCGGGATGTAAGTGAAACTGTAGCTTTATCACCAGATGTAATATTTTCATTCAAAAAAGATGTAACAACTCTTGTCAACGAGTGAAATTGAATTTGATCGTACGTTTAATACACTTCCCTTGTTACTGATGTGCTGTATTTAATGAATGAAGTATAAAATGCAGCAATCGTACATCCCTTCGTGTTCTTTAGAGGCGACTAAATGGGTTGGAATAACTAGTCTATGCAACTCTTAGCCCCAGCAGGTGAGTTTGGTTTTGACCCCTGGTGTTAGCGTTAAGTTTGTAACACGCTAGGTTATCAAAATTCATCTTCCCCGTTTCGGCGCAATATAACCTATACCTTGTTGATGCGCCGTAAAACCAACCAACCAACAAAACAACCAACACACCCATCAACAAACAAACACACCCAGTCACCTACCCACCAAGCCACATACCCACCAACCAATGTTGGCTTAGTCATGTTTCTGCTTGTAATATTGTATAATTGTTTTGAAATTTGGAAATCGGATTATCATAATAATTATACAACTCTGACCATTGATTTGAATAACAATAGATTTAAACACAAACATTGACATGTGCTCTTTAACTATTCTTTAACGTCTCATGACTTATCCCTTTAGACAGATGTTTTATATTCTCAGTGAGAGAAAGAAATACGAAATCGTAGAATTGTCTTAAAATATGAAACGATTCTTTACATTGGCGATGCGTATGTCTAACCGTTTTTTTATTCTTCTGCTTTGTACGCATATCAAATAAACTATTTTTAAGTATGTGATAAAAATAATATTCTTGTAACTTTTTATAATGAAAAAATTGTTAAACAATGATAATGACCTAAGTACTGTTGTACTAAGTGCTATTGTGATTCGAAAAGTTTATAATATGAACGACATATATACTGCCACTCCTTATATTTAACGTCGCAAATATCCCCGTCTTTTCATTTGTGTACCCAGCTTTAGAATATATACCCAAATCTTTACATCTTAAAATACATATTTAAAAATACCGACTGAATACAATTTGTTATGTTAGGGGTATTGAATTACATGGGTATAGATATAGGACAGATACTATGCTTTAATTTAAACCATACAATACCATTGATAATAGATAAGGTATGAGCTCATGATCAGTGTTTTCATTATAGTACTTTGTATGGGTAATCACCCTGAATCACAATTTAAATTTAAACATTCCTGAAATCCAATAACGCAAATGACATTTCAACTTGTATGTGATATAGTACTGCATCTTTGTTTACGTCGTATATTATGCTTTTTTCATTCAGTGAAACATGATACGCAGTAAAACATGACTAATATAAAAAGTAACCATACCTCGTTAGGATGTTTATTACTGACGGTTTTCTTAGTTTAAATTACCATGCCCCGTGTTCACAAAGATTTAAGGATCAGGATCAAGATCAGGATCAAATTTAAAAACTTGAATATTCTCCATTATTTATCCTCTTAAATTGAATTTTCAGTATTAACTTGATAAAACTGGACTTGAAATATCAGGTTTATGAAATTTTAGAATGAATTTATTGTTATTTTTACAAGAAATAGGTATTTTACAGTTGATCCAAATTTTGATCTTGATCCTAAAATTGATCCTCATTTTGATCCGTTTATTTTTGCATTTGTTCTCTTATTTGTTGATTTTATCCCATAATTGGATGGTTTCTTTGCAAATAAGCAATTATATATATTTTGAATATGTTCCATTTGATTCTAGCATATTACGGTCAGTTTTAGTTTTATAAAACAATGAAAATAAAATCAGGATCAACTGATCCTGATCCTGATATTTTCTTTGTGAACACGGGGCCATCATAAGATCATTTAAAAAATAATGACTCTAGTGTGCGTTCACAAGTAGATAACTTGTGTTTTTTTAAACAATTTGCCTTTCTTTTCTCAAAAGTAACTACGTTTTATACTTTTAATGAATGCGTGCAACACTAGTAAACATTCGTTGTATCAAATTACTTGCTGACCACATGTTTTCGTGTTTTTATCATAATTCACAATAACAAAATACTCACTGTAATTTAAAATACGGAACTTAGATAATCATTTGATAGTATGACAAAGATGCGTGAATAAGATGAATATATAGTTCGTTCCTAAATGTCAATCAATTTTTCTTCTTTCTACATGTAATATTGTCTTCAATTCTAAAAGCAGTGATCACGTAAAAGCATTATGATACCAAAGGAAACACCCTTTTTAAAAAAAAGTCCCAAATCGGATGTCATGGAATAGAAAAGTAGTGGACCAAAAAATATCGTGAACCAGCTGATATTATTACCCCTCACTTTTTCCGTATCAAATGTTAATTTCCCATAGGCCTCTGGGAGTTATTCTAAATATTAACGCAAGTGTACCACGTGACTAAGAAATTAGAAATTTTTACTGTTACATAAGTAAAAGTACTTTTTAACATTAAACTATCTGGTCACCTGGTCTATTTTCTAAATAAAATAAAATAAAGTGGTCGCCATTTTTTATGGATTCATTCTTATTTTCGAAGTTCCCCACGATAGGGCATCAACAGAGTTACTATGACACCCATAACATTTAGTTGTTTGCACCCTAGATTGCTTTTCGCGTATAAAATATCTTTTTTTGAATAGTAAAAATAGAAACATCCATCTATCGGAAGAAATTGAAATGTGTATAATTATGTACCAGTTTTAATTATGTGCCAAACTGGAACATGCAGACGATTAAAGCATGCAACAAACTGATTATTTAACAATTTTAATCAGTGAAACATTACAGATATGGTAGGCAGACATTGGATATCATCGTTATTTTGTAATTAATTTTAAAAACATTCAAAGAATATCATGGATACAGAAGGATCAGATTTCATAGATCATAACCGTATAAATGGGTTTGTGTTTTGTTTTCTAAATAAAACACAGCTTATTGTATGTTTATGACTGGTAGATAGCATCACTTGCTTAAAGAATAAAAGAAAATAACTTCTCAAGTAGGCCCAAAGTACACTTAAAACTTGCAAGGTAAGGACAATTTAGTTATTATTATTCTTGGTTTACTTTTGTTACAGTTAGATTTAGTTGACAATTTCAGATTATCAAGTATTTGTTCGGGGTAATAAAATAAATAACACATGAGTAACAGTATAAATATCATCCCTCGTTAAAATACTGTTAAAATACCTCGGCTAACATTTCGGGCAACAGTATTTTGCTCGGGATGATATTTTTACTGTTACCCACAAACTCATGTGTTATTTATATGGTTACGCGTACAAATGGCCACAACACCAACATATTTAATATTTATCTTTGTAATTTTACCTCATTGAGGTGTGGCTTTATTTGTACACTGCTAAGTTATCGAACCTTGACACGTAATTATGACATGTTTTCCTAAAAAAAAAAAATGATGATTTTGAATGCGGAAAAAGTAATGATTTAATAATTGAACATTTAAAACAAATTCGAAACAGAGCATGCAACATTTTCAATTTTGCCGTGTTGGGCTTTCTTAAGGTAATCTTATTTTCTCTATTTTATCGCCACAACAGCGTTGTGCGTGTCATGTGGAGGCTGTAAAAAGTCGCCCCGAACATTCAGTCAGAGATGTTATGTTTCCGATCCTTAAAGGTCGTTCAGCACGACATTTTTGTTGTGCTTGTGGTAATTTAGTTCTTTCTATTCGGCTTTTACCTTGTTGGGTGGTTTTATTATTCTTCACTTGAATACTGTTGAATCACCCTTTGGAAATGTGGCCTGCTTTTTAAATTTGTCATTTGACGGGGGGGGGGGGGCGTGGACGGTAGTTTGCAATTGACAGTACCGTCTATGAACAGACTCAATCATACTAAGCCTGTAACATTTTCAATTTTGCCGTGTTGGGGTTTCTTTAGTGATTCTTATTTTCTCTATTTTTTGATACTATCATATATTTTACAAGTTTGTTGTATTTCTGTCTGAACTTGCATTTAGGATAGGGTATTTGTTTTTTTAAATACCTCATATAAAACATTTGGTTACACAATTTCAAGGTATTTAGAAATTATTGTTAAAAAGTTCTGTTTTGTCGTTACATTCGAAACAAATTGTTGTGAAATATGTATAGTTTGTTATGAAAAAGCTTGTTTGCAAAATATTTAAATTAAGGTTTTTGTTTATTTAGTTAACGCTCTCGTATTAGACCTATATGTATTAGTTTCTCAATTTACAACCTACGTGAAATCGTTTTATAATAAACAAAAATATCCGTAGATATAATGAAAGCCCGCACAGTCTTACAGCCGTAAACAAAGTCCGCTTTTAGGAGTTCAACGCAATCGTAGATCAAGTTTACATTAAATGTTAAGATAAGAAGTAAAACAGTCATCCTAATTTTTTAATATTTGAAATTTAAACCAAATTACGAATAAGTTCACATAGTCACAACATATTTTGCAAAGTGCACACCTTTTTTCATAAATTTACCCTTGAAGTATGAATATAAAAAAATATAAAAAAATATTTTCATAAAGTCATTCATTAATCGGATGAATTGTTGTACAGGTTAACTGGCACAATTTAAAAGAAAATTGATATGCAGAAATGTTACGTAATGCAACCTGTCATAAGTGTCTGGTTGCCTGCCTATCTATATTTAAGTAGCTTCAATACTTATTCAAACCTGTTTTGAAAGGGGAATCATCAGAAATTATAACAATCTTAATTTATATTGTATGGGAAACCAAACAATTTTAAAAATAGTTATGACAAACATTCATACCAATGATATGTATTGTATTTCATATTAAGATTTTTTGATAACCACAGTGAACTAATCATATTACGTTTTTAGCGATTATGTCATTCTCAATAATTACAGTCAAATTTCCTTTTTATATAAATAGATAGCTTTAAGTTAGCTTTAAAAAGAAAATTACACTAGGAAAAAAATTAAAGATCATAAGGTAGCCAATCAGTTTATCAATTTAAAAGCTGAATATATACATACGATTACCAAAACTTTGTTTAAAAAGTTCATGTAATGGTGTTATGTAACAAGTATGACAGAACACTTAATTTCTTATCCCTATTCGTATTATTTCTTGCACTTATTTGTCTCACTGGAGTAATTATCCTTATCTGTAAAGTGCCAGGTTTTCAAACAATGACAGGAACTAAAAATACGTGTCTTCGCAATGCAAATAGACTAAAATGTAAAACATCCAGTGATTTAATAACCGAACATTTAGAAAAGGTAAGCTAATTTCTTTCTGTAAGTTAATTTATTTTAATTTTTGTAATTTTCTTACAACACATTTCAGTTCATATGAAAAAAAAAAACCGTTAAAAACCTCAGAATTTTACATTTTCAAAATATAAGTTATTGTGTTTACTGCATTTTCCATATCTAGTTTTATCTCATACATATTGCATATCAGAAATTGAATATAAATGTACTGTAATGTTAAGTAGCAAAAATCTGTTTTATATATAGCTGCACTGTGTTTCTTGTTTTATGATATGTAACTAAAATCAAATATTAATGCTTAGAGCATTTCCAAAGCATATGTTGAGGTGAAAAGGAAAGATACAGAGCTACAACAGAAATATTTAGAAGACAATAGATTACGTTTGATGGGAATATCGGACCAAACGTTCTGGGAGGCAAAGCCTGCTGCAAGAATAACAGGAAAAGAACAAAGCCATATACACAAAGGTAGTCATAATTAACTAAAATTTTGTTGAACAAATCAATTATCAATGTCAGATCATTCTTCTATTAACACATTGCATTCAAAACTTTCTTTTTTTGACAAATTAAACTTACAATCAATAGATGATACTTTATCCTCATGTAATATTCAAATAGTAAAAGTAATAGTTAAATCAGAAAATTTTATAATTCAGATGACAAGAGTCTTGGCATGGTACCAATTAGAGAATGGAGGCATGGTAAAAAACTTCATGACTCAAATGGATATTTACGATATGGGGTACGATACAGACACGGTCGTCTTGTTGTACCAGTAGATGGAACCTACTTTTTGTATTCATTTCTTGATTTCTTCGAGTCATGTGATTCGTCAACTGGCACACCAAAAGTTGTGAACATCAATATTGCGATCAAACATGCAATTTATAAAGTCAATATATATGATAAAGCCGAAACAGAAATTATTTCAAACGTTCAACCTCACCATATCTCAAAGAACAAGTATTATAATTCATATAGTAGCTATGTGTCTACTATTGCTATTCTAAAAGCAGGTGACGAGGTTTCAGTTAAGGTCAGTAATATAACGTACTTGCGATACACAAAAGATAATTCTTTTGGACTTTACCTTATATGAATCCGCGGTCCTCTGCCGCAAGTGATATCTTTAATTGTACATTTATTAAACAAATGTTTTGAAAAAAATGCTGACCTTTATGATATGTAATCAAGCAAGCTCATATATTCTACCTTTTCAAGTCAGTATATCATTTGGTTTAAACAATATTTATTTTCAATAAATTGATTACATAATATATCATACAAAGTACACAAGAATAATTACAGAGCGATTTTACATTAAAACTAAACTAAAATGTATACAGAAATTATTAGGTGTGCTAAACATGTAAACTATCAGAATAGAGGAGAAAGCTAAAAGCTTGTGCTATCATTTACTGACCGTTATTATTTTTTTTGCAAAATTACTTTGCATAAGTAGATGCGAAATCAAAATATATTGAACTCATTGGAGACTAACATCTTTAGGAATTATTTGATGGTTCTGAAAAACATGCAAAAAACCTTATTCAGCGAACTATTCAGTGCATGATTATGTTACAAATATTATTTAATGATAACATAGTTTGAATAATATATGTTAAGTATTTTGTCAAAAGATGTAGAAAAAAGCTTGATGTAATAATTAAAATTGTTAATGCAGCTGTCTTTTGACAGATAATTAAGTCCACATAAGAATGCAATATGATTTTATTTCACATTAAGCAAGTTTTGAATTTTATTGTGAAATGACGCTTGCATGACATATTTTCATATTTATATGCTGATGTTTGAATAAAGAATTATTTCTAATCAAAGATTAATTACCGTATACCATTAATTTTTTGCCATTTGAACAGTTGTTAGTTTACACATATATATGTTTATCATTTTCTTGAATATATTGTCATGGTAAATTATAAAAGACATATAAAAAATGCAACAAATACATGTAATACTCTTGGAACCAGACGTCCGAAGCCCTCTCCCCCATCCTTCCTCGAAAATATATCTTCCCTGGTACAACCTTATGTCGAGCACATTCTATCACTTAGTTTTCCTGAGTATATATACTGCAAAATGTTTAAATCTTGTTGTAATATTCTACAGATGCTAATATAAACAACAGGTTTTTCAGTTTCATATTAGCATTTGAAAGACACGTTATGGCTGAGTAGCAAACACATTTTTAATTCTTTAGAAAACGTTATGGCTGAGTAGCAAACACATTTTTAATTCTTTAGAAAGGGCAAAAATGAGAAATGGTTTTAGAGCATGTTAGATGTAAGATGTCACCTTCAACTATAAATGTGAAACAATTGTTAGTGAGGTAGAAAAATGTAAATAGGGAAGTATTTTGACTTTCATACAAGATACTTAATCACTGTGAATGGATTAGAAGGCTAAGGCATAATGGGCTTTAACGAAAGATCTTTATCTGATCCTATTAAACGCATCTTCAACGTAATATATTTTATCTGATGGTATTTCTTTGAAGATATTACATCACCATCCTTTCAAACAACTAGACTACTTACTTACAAATATTGACCTGTCGGTGTTTAGATAAATGTTGCGGTAATTAATTTCTTTTTACTTATTGTATCCTAAATCATTATATGTATATCAATTGGAACATCTTCGGCTATAATTCATAAAATTGTATTATATTTATATTAACCTCGAACTTAATACAGATTGAAAGTAGTTCTACAATGTAAACAAATAGGGGATGTATAAGGAATGTATGTATATAATTATATGACATGTACATGCGAAAATAAATTCTATTTCTGTAAAATTGCACACTGATGTAGGAAATAACAATGCGAAATTTATGTCAATGTATATAATTTATGAATTGTTTACTTATTAACATAGTTAACAACTTCAACTTCAACCACTATTAATTTGTTTCTATGAGAAGGTTAGACTTAATTACCGTACCCGTTCTGTGTATTCTTACTATTTTTCGAGGTCCTTATCTGTCGAAAGGCCGACCAGTTGCGATTGTAGATATATGTGACTTGTTGTTCAGAAGTGAAGATATAAAATATACCTGAGTGATAATTAATTACAGACTAAACATTGACATCTTGAAAATGGAAAGTTACCCTTGGATCTCTCTTTTTTGTTATCAAGCAATCTTTTTTTAGTGAACCATCGAATTTTAAATCCGAGAGACTAGATAACATAAAACCTTTTCTGATATTCGTATAGAAATTAAAAAAAAGACAGTTGGTATGTGAAGGGTTGCACGACTAAAACATTTTTGGAGCTTAATGCCTCCAGTGAGTTTAAACTAAAGTGTCAAGAAAATCAATTATACGAAAAGTGTATTAAGATTTTAAGGAAAGTGAATAAAGGAAATTACAATTTACAAATCAAGTAATAATATACTTTGCATTACTCATTACGGTATTTCTAAGTGTTATTTTTGGCATATTTTGACATTGATTTGGTAATTGAAAATACCGTTGTTATTGTGTAACATACTGTCTTATTCACTGGATAATACTTTATTATAAATTACTTTTCAAAATTTTCATTAAAAATACATGATGCAAAAAGGAGTATCATTTGTTACACAAAGTTCAAAACAAAACTAGTAAATTTATATGAAAATAGCTATATTAATGTAAAATATGAGCCAGTTGAAGTGCATCATTGTCATTTTGTCATAAGAATAGATCTAATAAATTACAAAAGCTAACATCTGGCGGTTAGTTTTTTAAAAATTACAAATAATATTATGCGCAGAAAACGAAGAAGCATTTATATGTTCATGTAAATGTTTAAATCAAAATAACATTTAAAATTCATGAATTACACAAAATAGCATGTACAGTCTATAATATCCAAATGAATAACTTAGAGTCGATTGGGCCTAATTAATACTTTAAGTACAAACCCGATTTCTATTAATGAAAGTTGAGGCTAACTTAATGCTATCAAATTTAATAGATAAATTTTGATGTTATGGTTTTTTGTAACTAAAGAAAAGAATATTTAAGTTAGTTATGAAATTCAACATGAATGCAATAATAATTATCACATATTATCGAGGCGTAGAAACCAGATAAAAACTTTAACTCATAACTGGCTCCCATATCAATATTCGATTATACAATTAAAAGATGCCTGTGAGATAGCCATTTATTTTCCTTAACATGCTTAAAGAGAGCAACTATATTGCTAGCGATTTACTCAGAGCTAACTCTATAATTCGACATTCGTTTCGTTGTGGAAGGGTAATTATCCCGCAAGCAAAGATACTTGTAAGTCTGATACTGAAATCGATATTTTCCCCTTTTTTAAATGGCAAATATTGTTTAACTCAGATATTTCGTTGAGATAGAAATGTTTTTTGACCAGATCTGTACTTCATAGGTCAAAAAGAATTTACCTGGTGTCTTTTGACCTAAAATGTCATTTTTATAGGCACTTAAAATCCAATAAGTGTAATGCAAAAGTCCAGGAAAAAATCGCAAACTTCTGCATTTGACCATAACGAATTCAAAAACGTCAAAATGACGAAGTTTTGATTGGCATGAGGTTTTTCGGAAGTCTATGTGCAAGGCACTGGAAACGAACCTAAACCTCGAAAATGTAAATTTCTTCAAGGACTCCATGGTTCCTGAAAATGTATGCTAGTTAAAGAAAAAGTCGAAATCCACAATTAAAATGTGCTTGTATGGTCAAAGAATAAAAATAACATATCCAGGAATGGAAATAATTCCTCATGAAATGAGTCTGCTACAATCCTAACACCCGTCGCAGGCCATGCAATGGATTTAGAAGAGTTCAAAAACTATTAGATAATTTAAAATACTTCAAATACATCCATGATTTTTTGTAATTCTGTCGTTTCTTTGTGAAATGCTAGAACAATGTTACCCTTTAAAATAAAATAAATATTGCTTAGAGTTCAGCGCTGTCACGATTTTTTCCCTCTTAAAATAAACGTGGTTGCCTCGAATGTATGTATATTCTTAGAAATTATAAATTACTTCATAAACTGTATTTACGCATTTGATAAAATGTAGCAGCATATGTTAACAGTACATTGTATGAATAATAGCAAAACAGAAATAAATTTCAAAGAATTGATATGAAAATAGCTAAGGGTAAAGTGCGTCACATGATATTGTACTTTATGCTGTTGCATCATCTTATCTCGGAAACATATGTAATATTGTCCCTGGATTAAATTACAGACAATTATTTTATATAATCTTTTTTAGAGCGTCAATGTATTTCTATTTCAACTTGGATCCTTTATCAACCTAACAGTAAGTTTAAGCCTCATGTTGGAAATCGGGCTATTTTCTGAAAATTCTTGTCACATTTGTGTACTCTTACTCTGTCAATTCTGTGACATCTATAAATGCTATTTTTTGCGTTCATTATTCATTAAGCACAAGTTTATCAAAGATATTCTAAAAAGAACTCACAGTTGATGTCATAAAATAACGCTTGTGTTTGAAAAAATGGAAAGTGCCAAAAAAGTCTGAAAACTAACATTAAGTAAGAACTGAATCTACTGGAAAATTTTACTTACTTTCCTCCATTTTTTTCCTTGTTTGTATTTGAGTCATATACTTATTTTTTCTTAGTCCGTTGCCCTTATACTTTAATCATTGACAACATTATTTGAACTTTAGCCGTATGCTCCTTTTTTATATTCTGTGCCTTCCTTTTGCCCTCTTTAGTGCGTTTTTTGTGCCTTCTCCATCACGTTGCGTGTGTCTTCTCCTTCTTCAACTTTTGTCCTCTCCACGCATTCCGTGTGTATTCCTGGTGCATTGCTTTTGTCCTGTTTTATGCGTGTCCTCTTTGTGCGTTGAGTCCTTTGCACGTTTAAGCGTTCTCTTATGTTGCGTTCCTTGTGACCTGTCAATGTGTTCCGTGTATCTTCTGTATGCATTACTTTTGTCCTCTCCATGCGTTCAATGTGTACTCCATGTGCGTGACTTGTGTCCTCTTTACACATGTATGTCCTCTACGCGTGTTACTTGTGTCCTTTCCGCTCTTTCCTAGTGTACTCTACGTGCGCTATTTTTATCAACACCGCGCGTTCCTTTTTCATCTCCGTTTGTAACTGGACATCTTTCCGCGCGTTTTTTATGTACTCTCCGTTTATCACTAATAGTGCCTCATCATACACATTCAATTTTTATTTGACACTTACAAATATTTTAATGTCCACAAATAAAACAGAGTACACATGCACGTTATTGCAACGAAACTCGTTTATCAATAATAAATGACATGCTAGGGGAAAAATTGAAATTATCGTGTTATAAATGAAGAAACATTTGCTGTGATGTTTAGATCTGTACATTTGTTCACCAGATGTATCAAGGTAAGAATGATTATTATTTGATATTCTTTCTCATTTTATTTAAGTATTAAAATACAAACCATTATGTTCATTTAACAGGAGATGTATCTTTAGATTCATTGTATTCTTTTAAACGGAGTCCAACACACATGGATTTTGGATTATTTCGTGATTTTGTTTTGTACTTTTTCAGATTTTTAAATATCTGCTCAAAATAATACCAATGTAGACAATTTATATTTGATAGTGATAATTTCATCCTGATGATGGAGAGTGGACTGCTATTGCTCAAATGATATCATGTTGTGGAAATATTTTAATTTAAATCAATCGATACATGAGCCGCGCCATGACAAAACGAACATAATGGGTTCCAACAATCATGGTACTATACCAGCATGCGCATCCACTCTGATCAGGATCCATCGCTGTCAGCTCCTTTACTTATAGGATTTGTAAGCGAACAGCATAGATTCTGATCAGACTGCGTGGATGCGCAGACTGGTCTGGATCCATGCTGGTCGCAAACGCATTATGTTGGTTTTGTCATGGCGCGACTCATGTATGTTACTTTCACCATGTGATAGTCGATCCTCAAAAGAGTTGTAACATACCATATTTTTATGTTATAAAACACTTCATGAAAATTGTACGTTAACAAATATAGTTCCGTAACAAAATGTTATGTACCGTTAGGTAATTATTTCGAACATTTTCACTGACTTTTCTTTCATTCTTTATTCAAGTATTTCGAAATTATATTCGCTTACATTTCAAAGAATCATTTTAATTACAAATGGCAAATATATAGCTTTCTTCACTGGAAATGAGACAACTTAAGGTCCGTCTAAAGTTTATGAGAGATGTGAACTGTTCTATAAAACAGGTTTACTATTTCATTATCTTGTAATTAAAGTCGTACATCAAATTCACATTAAGAAAATAATATATGCTTGCATTTGTATGCCAATATTATTATTTTCTGATTAATTAATTGAATAAGCTTCAAAATGAAAGATTTAATATTATACGTATAATCTTAAATCATTTCATTTTATCATGTTGACATCATAACATCTAGGACACTTGTCTTTCTATAAACATTCATCTTAAAATGAAATGATTTTGTATTGAAATCGTTTTTTTTATTATTTGAGTACAGGTTCCACAAGTTTGCGAAATAGAGATTATTCAGAGCTTTTTGCACATGTTTATTCATCTACATCTAATTGTAAATGTGTTAAAAAATTATCTCTATTTTTTAGACCTCAAAGCTTGAATTTATATGCTGTGATAAGACCTTATCAGACGTGATGCTTTGAACACACATTTTAATTTAAGCTTAAATTTCAATGAAAAAAAAAGTGCATAGTAACATTTTCGAGTCTAATTTTTCAGCTCTATAATCTTTTGCTGATTATATTGATTCATATTGATATTGCATCTTAACAAGACGATGGCGATCTTTCAAAGAACATTTGTGGCGAGTATTGTTTTCATATGTAACTTATGTATTGCTAACCTTTGTATTCATATAATACCTTGCTTCAGATTTTGATTTGTTCATAAGTATTTGACATTAACATATTGACTAACTTTGGTGGTGCTCTTTGGTAGTTTTTACTTCGGATCACGTCAGTAAGCAATATTCAGAGCACAGTTCAGATCCTGGACATGCTGTCAGGCAGCATACAATTACAAGTTACCTTCACCTTCGCAATGAACTTATAACTTGTGTACATGCCAGTGCAAATGTACAGTACACATGCGAATGACCGTAGAAAAGAATCTCATGATCAATCACATCAGCAGGACCTAAACAGTTCGGGAATCGAACCGGTTTGCCCGATTCTCAGTACAACACCCTACTAATTGAGCTGACCGGACGGCTGTTGGCTCATTTTGACAGCACTCGCCAAATTTAACAGATATAAGAAATAGTAAATTACCAGTTTTATTTAATGCATACAATGTATTTATAAATGCCCCATGTCAAATGAATTGCAAACAAACAATGTATGTTATATATTTTTATTTTAGTTGTTTGCTTTGCTTGTTGTGGTCCTTCACACATCAGAATCGAATGCTTCTGTGACACGTGCTAAGAGGCAATCACCTGGGAAATCATCATTTGGTAAATCGAAAGGAAAAATTACTTGTATTGATGACAGTGAGGTAATTTTCTTTTTCAACTCATAAATGTTAGAAGAAACATTAAAAACGCATTGATTGTAGTTGCTACGTGGGTTGTCATTGGTGTGAATCATTTTCAATTTTGCTGTGTTGGGCTTTCTTTAGGGATTCTTATTTTCTGTATTTCCTGAATTTCATGTCATTTTATCTATCTAAATGCCACATAAATGAGGTAAATTTATTTCAAGTCATATTATGCTGTTCACATTTTACTTTTGTGGCAACCTATGTCACGTATTTAACTTTTGATGTAACCATTGGTGAAACGGAAAAAAAAATTGTTTTATTTTCACTTTAATAAATACTGTTTCTTCTTTTATTGGCGTTGTTGAAATACACTACTGACTCGTATTTTTTGTGGTTTGTACATTTTTTATAATAAGATACTCAATGTTTCACTATTTAATGTAATCCTTTTGCCTGTATTTTGTTCTTTATGTACACCAATATTAAGTAATTCAATGTTGTTTATACTTTTATTGTTGATAATTAGGTACACAATTGTCATGTTACACAATTTTGTTAAAGAGGTTATTTGTTTTGAATCATTGAAACATGACTACTTCTATTTTAATAAATGTTGATTTAATCTACTATGTTATTGTTTCTGTTGCCAAAATTTGTGTACCATTTGATGAAGGTCTGAAAATAAAAAACACTTTGTGTGCACAATTCAGTTCATTTTGTTCACTCCTTTTTCTTGAACTCTCAATTAAAGGAATTGAAAAGCGCCGGAACGGGTCAAGCATATTTTTTTCTATTTCTAAGCATGATTCTTAATAGCCTTTTTATATATTAGCTTAAAGTTATATGTGCCTAATTATCCAAATCAAAATTCTAAAATTAACATTTAAAGGGTTTGTACCTCAGTAATGCACCTTAAATAAAATATGAATCGTAGGGCCTATTGACGTTTTATAACTTCTTCCTCTTCTCTGAAAAAACGGGTCTTATCAAAATGTATATTCTACACTTTTGATTATTCTTAAGTCTTATTTACAGTGTCCAGCGGGTGATACATGCTTAGAGATAAACTTAGGGACAACGGTAAAATCATATTGCTACACATGTAAGTAGTTTACTTTTCAATAAGCAAACTAAAGCATACAAATCAAATAAAAGCTCACACCAGTGCTTGTTTTTCATCTTTAAGTCTCCTTATCTATCATTTTATTGTTTGTCTCTTTGTCTGGAAGATAACATAAATTAGAACACCCATTTCAATGCATAGATTTCAAGACTTTTCCTTTATCTTAATTTCCTACAACGCACATACATGCATATTTTATTTAATGTCATTTTTGTAAGTTCTTTTCGCATCAGTAATATTTCTGACATTTCATGAAAGTCAAGAAGTGTCTTCTTATTCAAAATCAAGATTACTACATTTGGAAAATGGTTGTCGGTGCTTCTACTTAGATGCCCGTCCATGACGTCACTCAGATAAGCAATTATAATCCTTCTTTAAACACGTTTGTTTAAATTTACAGTAATTACTTTATATGTCAGGTTAAACTCATCTTTGATTTTACTGATAATGTTATGATTATAAAGAAAAAAATTGGCGTTTCCATTTCTGATATTTTATAATTCTTTATTATTTCTAGGTAACTGTATGGAGCTAAACCAATGTTATTTAGAAGATAGATTGTTGCTCTGTAATTGTTCTGGGTCCGGATTCACCGGATTGTATTGCGAAACTAGTAAATATCATTTAAATTGAGTGCATGAAGTATTTATATTTTTGTTTCTTTAATCAGATAAAGTAACATATATTCTCTTAAAATAGAATAAAGGTTTTTATTCATTGTTTCTTTCTACTCGAATATTTCAAATATTTGTTTTGTACTTGGACATATAGTACTGAAACTGTTTGTCCGTTAGTTTGTCATTCAGTACCAGTATCGTCTATTCTACTTGTTTCATTGGCTTCAATTTTACAAAACATTAGATATATTGAAAAAGAATATTCAAACAAATATTGAAAGTGCAAGAGTTTTTTTCCATATAATTACAAATATTCATTTATGAAATTTTAAGAGAAGAACTACCTCAGAAAAAGTAAATCGTTTGCATATAAAATAACTTTACCATTGACATCCTTTTCATCAGATTGTAAATTGAAGCTTATTTGTTTAAAGATCCTGTATGTTGTAATTAAAGATGTAACAACACTTAAGTGAAATTTTTATATATGTATATAATTATTATTCTAAAACAATTTCAAAACATCCTAGAATATGTTGAAGATGTACTGCAAATGTTTATACGCATTATAAGTACTCATTTAAATGTATGCATTCATTTTCTTATTGAAACATTTTGCTTGGACTATATCGAAAATATATTCCTAATTAGCTCCCTTTATTTACAAGAAATGTAAATTCGGTAATATCTTTCAAATAGCGCTTGTTTGAACGCACAATATTAATAGATCTACATTTGAGTATCAGCTTTATGATACAAAACCATAAAAATATGAGTTACAAGATCTTAAACCTTTTGTATGTTAAATTTCTATGGTAAAGCGTACCGGCGCTGAAACAGATTTTTCTCACACTACATTTAATTATTGTCTTCAATATTACTTTTATATTTATGTGTGATGTTTGATATATATATTTTCATAATTAGATATAGATGATTGCGAAAGTACACCTTGCATGCATAATGGTACCTGCACTGATAAAGTGAACAATTACACGTGCCAATGCAAACCGGGGTACACAGGGCTAAACTGTGAAATTGGTAAAGCTTTAAAATCATTTGTTGTAGCATTTACACTTTAATGTACCCGACTGAATTACAAACTGTCTTTTGTAAGGACTTTTACAATATTTCAAATAATAAATTTTGAGACAAGTATGTTAAAAAATGATTAAATTTACCCTGTGGGCTATATACGACATTATCTTACAAGTTTTAAATTGTTAAATATGAAAAAACAATTTCATGTGATATAGTTATCCGTTTTCTGTTTTATTTTCATTAAAATATTTAGATATAGATGATTGCGAAAATCAACCATGCATGCATGATGGTACCTGCATTGATAAAGTTAATAATTATACGTGTCAGTGTATACCGGGGTACACAGGTGTAAACTGTGAGACAGGTAAAGTTTAAATAAAGTTCCTTGCAGCATTAACTCCGCGCGAGCAGGTCCCAGCGTCCACTTGTATTACTGTCTGTCTGATTAGAACAAAATTAAGGATTCTTGGGTTCAAAACCGTTTTTCCGGAAAAAAGAAATCTTTTATCAAATACAATGCTCTCTAAATAATAGAAATACAATCAGTCTTATGAACTGTGTCGCCTTTATAAGTTTAAAGGGTGAATAATAATAATCTTATATAGCACGAACACACGCATTGTTTAACATTTCCCAGCAAAATCTTGTCTGAACATGGCGCTATATGTGCGCATGTCTGCACGTGTACCATTTTTATCATTAGATATAGACGATTGCGAAAACATAATTTGTTTAAACGGCGGCACCTGCATTGATGGCGTTAATACATACAATTGTGATTGTGCTGAAGGATACACGGGGCAAACCTGTGGAACAGGTATGTACATTATTAAGTTTCATTTTTTTGTTTCAGTTCTAGCTCACTAGGACATGCAATACTCTTGTTAAGCTGATGAACGTCGTCAGGGGTCATCCGCAATTGTTTTAAATGCTTTTTACGCCCTATAAAAGACGGATTTAGAATTGCACCTTGGCGTCCGCCCGTCTGCCTGTTAGCAATTTCGTGTGCGACATGTTTCTTTTGAATCAAAGGAAGGAAATTGAAATGACAAAAGAAATTATGTGCAGAGAGCAGTTTTTTTACCTTCCATAGCTCAAGGTCATGGTCACACCTAGTCATTTTGTATGAATTTTAAGGTTAAGATTCCGCTCTGTATCTTTTTAAACGATAAAAAGACAATAAAACTATTTGATAGAGATATAACTTATTATGAGACAACCCCGGGGGTTATTTCGGTAATATAGTTTTTTCAAGGAAATTACATTTAAGTCATATTTTGGGAATCTACAATGCTTATATTTAGATATTGGTCATGTAACATTGCCTTGTAAGCATCTGTTGATCATGCCCACATGTTTACAATATACTTGTACAGGAAAACATTTTTAGTATAATCGTATAAAACTGCAATGCCAAGAGCTCAGAATTTTATGCCCCGCAATAAAATGGCTGGGGCATATAGTGCTTCCTTGTTCCATCATTCCGTCCTTCTGTTATTCCGTCATCATCAGTTTCCGTTCATTATTTTATTAACGTTGCACACATTCAACTCAAATCTGACATATGGATATATCATAAGAAAATACAGGTCAAGTTCGAATTTGGTCATGTTCCAATTATTTTTGACAGAGTTAAGCCCCTTGATGAAATGTTCAGTTTCCGTTCATTATCTTCCCAATGGTATTACACATTCAACTCAAATTTAACATAAAGATACATCAAAGAAATGCGTAGGTCAAGTTCGAATTTAATCATTGATCGATGATTTTTTTGCAAAGTAATGCCCCTTTCACTTTGAACATAATATGAAATTTTCAGTTTTCGTTCATTATCTTCCCAACGGTATTACACATTTAACTCAAATTTTACATATCGATATGTCAAAGGAATGCTCAAGTTAATTTCGAATTTGGTCATGGTTCGGTGATTTTTGACAGAGTTATGCCCCTTTCACTTTAAAAATAATATGAAATTTCCAGTTTTTGTTCATTATCACCCCAAAAGTTGTACATATACAATTCAAATTTAAGATATGGAAATTTCATAAGAATACACTGGTCAAGTTCGAATTTGGTTATGGTTTGATGATAGCTGACAGAGTTATCCTTCTTAAACTCAGAAATTTTCACCGTTCATTATCTTCCCAATGGTTGTACAAATTTCAACTCAAATTTGACGTATAGATACATCTTAGGAATAAGCAGTTCAAGTTCGAATTTGGTCGTGGTTCAGTTATATTGGACAAAGTTATCTGTCTTGATTGTTGGAACAATTTTGAATTTTTAGTTTCAGCACTCTTACTTTGGTGGGAATGTATGTAGTCATTATTTTGGCAACAAATATGCATTTTACAAAAGGTTATCACTGAATAGTTTCAACTTGAACTTTTTATAAAAATGGTTTGTGTTTATATTGAAAAGTTTTTAGGGCTTAAAACTTAAAATGAAAAAAAAATTGTTTGTGCAAACAAATTTGGAACAAAATATTGTAACATCTGAAATGTTGGCTGCATGCGGGGCATCCGTGGCGTGACGACACATTTCTATTTGCATGAAGCCTTACCTTTTTGTGGATAACTTCTATGGCCGGGGCTTCTTTATTTGCCACATAGTATTGCTTAAAAGACCTTTATGAAAGTTTTGTGAATCATATACCTAGAAAAAAAATTTTGTATTGCTCTAATTTTCTATAACCACTTGAAAAATCTGGTGACAACTTTTTGGATTGTTTTTTCGCTTGAGTATATTTCTTTAACGTTGTAAAAGTGTATACAGTTATAGAAATTAAAAAGGAAAAAAAAACAGACCGTTAAATTAATGTTTTTATATAACATTTGGCCATTTCTTGTCAGAATTGGAACAAATAATGTATATGTAATTTAGTATGATATGAAAGGGAATACGATGGTCCGGAATATTTCGTAGCTTCTGAGTAGGTTTGGCAAACATCAATCAAGGTATATTGTAATCATTTTATTCACAGTATAAACAATGATTTACAATCCCAAGACAACAAATACATAGATTCGTGCACTTTAAAACATAAAGTGTTTTAAATTTCAGAATTGTGAGCTTCACAATTCTTGTTAAAAAGGGATACACAGGCAAAATAATGACAAAAATACAAAAATGATCTTCTGTACTCAAATCACCCTAAAATGACTTTTCCTAAAGTCCCAGCATGAATTTCTGTATAGATTCTTTATATTTTGGGTTTGAAGCTTAAATATATCTATATATGTTGAACGAAATTTGATCGCCAACAGAATCACCGAATAGTTTAAAAACAAGTCATGTGATTTGAAAAAAAAACCCTGGAAGTTACTATAACAGGTACAGTGGATATTGTATGATTAAAACAAGTCTAAGTAATTGATTTGACAGGTTCTTTAACGTTTCCAGAGCACACAGTAACAACTATTTTGAAATCATAGCGCTCTAACCTGACCCACGCGGGTCAAGTTAGGAAAACACCATTTTATTCTTTATATGGAGAAAAGTTTTGTTCTTTTTACTGTTTAGTGTATTCAATTTGATGACATTTACAGAATAATGAATGAAAAATTAAAAACTAAGAAATTTAAATTTTGCCTGTGTCTCCTTTTAAATTGTACGGATGAAGGTAAGCTGCTTTATATGAAATGTTTACTGTTTGTTAAAATAATAGCCCTAAAGTCAAAATTGGTCAAACCTATGGGACTTTACATTGCCTCGTATAGGATAACTTATAAAATAGTGAAGAAGTTGGAACATTGAATATAAATATGTGTATGTTACAAGGTCATGAGTCATTGTTTGTACTTATTACAATGCTTCCAGTAATTGATGTATGTGATCCCAATCCGTGTGTATCAAGCGCCCAGTGTATACGCTTAGCAGTAGGTTACACATGTGCCTGTGATCCGCCGGGTCAAATCTCCAACACTGTTGGTAAGTAGATCAGTCTTTTGTTTTGGTAAAGCTATCATAATACTATGCTGAGAATGATAAAACGCTACTACATAATAAAATATATGAACCATTTCTTGACACTTTCGAAGTAACAAAAATGATAAATTTAACGTATTTCAAGTGACTGTTCCATAATGCGTACAGTAAAAATATAACCACTTTTTAAGGTTTTTAAATCATTATAAACAATAGCTCATCATTTTTGAAAATAATTGTCTTTTTATAACATAGGATGTCCTGCTTGTCCCGTCATTGTGGTCAGATGTTGCTTGATTGCGTTTGTTGAATGCCGCCCTCTTTATGCTGATCTTTCTTTTTATATGTTAATGAACGCCCAAAGCGGCGAAATTGGATAATAATGCTGCGGGGTTGCTTTGATTGAGCTTGTCCATAGCCAGTATTAGATGCATTCTACCGTCCACGCCCCTTGCAATAGCTTAAACAGAATTCATTCTTGTTGAATACAATAATTAGATACTTGCCAGATGCATGGTATAATTTTATTCCACTCGTTAGATAAATTCAATATTGGACTTATACTGAATATCGGCTATTTATTAAACATTTTGTTCTTAAAAAGTTCTCCAGGCTGATAGTATTCCACAGAGTACATGCTCACCAGGGTATCCAAACAGTTACCCCATAAATTGCAACATGCAGTGGTACATACTAGCAGGCGAGAACGAAAAAGTTCAAGTGGAATTCACAGATTTTGTCACTGAAAAATGTTGTGATAGGGTGTATGTAAAAGATGGTAAGTATGTCGTCATTTATAAAGAATATTTATTTTTCAGCGTCGTGGTTTAGATTTATATATTGTGATTTGGTAACATAATAAATCATTTAAACCAAATGAATGAATAAAAAGATTTTAAAACGTTTGCAGTTCAAATAATTATATAATGGAACTATTACCTGTATATAACAAGGTTATTTATTATTTATTTAATTCACATAAAAAAGCTACTTTTAACTTCCTTTTCGGTTTCAAATAGCTACAACACAGTATTGCCTTGGTGTGCTGTTTGGAAACAGTGATGAAGAGCCACAATACTATATTTCGGGTCCTGGACCATATGATTACGTTCATGAAGAATATTATCAAGGGGTTGCGACAAAATTGTCACAGCCATTTGTATCCTCGAGCAATGCAATGTCAATTTCGTTCTACTGTCGTGATTCAACTGTGGTGTATCGGGGATTCTGCTTTACTTACAAGTCTATAGTTTAGGACGTTTACTTGCTGCATACACCTTATTTTCTCGAGCTTCAAATCGTTACGTTTTTGTCAGTGGGATTATTTTACTATCTTAACGGTCTCTTAAGATATTTCTATGCGATTTTTTATTTTGGATTTAATTATAACGTTCAATTAGTATGTTTTTTGCTGCCAGTTGGATTATACTTTAATAAGTATGCATACAGATATCCGTTTGTATTGGTTTTAATGTTCTAAACATGTGTGCAGTTAATCATTGGAATTATATTCTTGTGTTCAATTATTATTTGTACGGTCATTCGTGGGATTATATTTGATGTCTAATTAAGTAAATGTGGGATAATGTTTTAGTTTTTAATAAGAATGCGTTCAATTGTCTGCGGGATTATGTTTAAATGTTCAATGGGTATGCGTACAGTTATTTGTGGGATTATGTTTTAGTATTCAATAAGTATGCGTGTAATGTTTTACTTTTCAATAAGTACGCGTTCAATTTTCTGCGGGATTATGTTTAAATGTTCAATGGGTATGCGTACAGTTATCTGTGGAATTATGTTGTAATAAGTATGCGTGTAATGTTTTACTTTTCAATAAGTACGCTTTCAATATCTGCGGGATTATGTTTAAATGTTCAATGGGTATGCGTACAGTTATCCGTGAGATTATGTTTAAGCATTCAATAAGTATGCGTGCAATGTTTTACTTTTCAATAAGAATGCGCTGAATTGTCTGCGGGATTATGTTTAAATGTTCAATGGGTATGCGTACAGTTATCTGTGGGATTATGTTGTAATAAGTATGCGTGTAATGTTTTACTTTTCAATAAGTACGCTTTCAATATCTGCGGGATTATGTTTAAATGTTCAATAAGAATACGTACTGTAATCAGTTTTGAATAACATACATATGAATAACATTTAGATGTAGATTTTTTTCTATTTGTTTTTGTCGTTCATATGTATGTTTGCTTAATTGGTGTGTTTTTAGTTGTTTTGTTTTATTATGTGCGTAGTTGTTGTTTTATTATAATCAATGTTAACAAAAGTGGGAAATAGAAATTGGACAAACATAAAAACTGTTTATTTTCTTCGTTTGCTACTTTTATTGTGAAGAGGTGATGTAAACATATAAAAACATATTAAAACGAGACTGAAATGAGTGAAACGGTTGGTAAAATATTTGAAATATTTCAAGACAAATGTGTTTATAACAGTCTTCGCTATTTGCTTTCCTTTTACATACAAGGCTTGTCGGAATAAGATGCATAGTAAAGTCGAAACAAAGGTTTAATTTGGGAGGCAAACTAACTATGACAAATGATTTTCTATACATTTGAAATATAACAGCAGGATAAGCTTTAAAACATAAATTTTGAATATTTTTATCTTCTTCTAATTTTATTTACATTTGAAGTAACACAATATACTTAAAACACATGATGTTCCTTAAAAGTCTGATATAGTTTACATATACTCTTACTGAATATTCGAATAAGTAGTACAAGTACTTCATATTTCTATGAACTAAGAAGTATAAATAAATGACAAACATGCCTACCTAATACTTTATTGGAGAGGTCATCAGACCTCTCCATAGTGTTCAGACTGATTGCTGGCGGCATCCATTTTTGCGTATCTGATTGCAGTGAATGAATCTCATTTTAAGCGTAAAATCATTAGGAGCAGTCTACAAAAATTGTTTTGCGCATGCCCCGTTTCAAAATACGGCTTAACTTAAACGAAAAATTAACATCGAAGTGAACAAATCGGTACATAGAAAAATCGGAAAATATCATTTATTTACGTTACTTAACACTACGTTGATGTTTCATTCCGTTGAATCTTTTAAACTGTATAAATCGATTACCGTATTGTTTTCTATACTATTTCATGTTCTGATAAATAGTTACAGTAAACATTATAGCTACAATATCACCATGTACATTATATACCGCCTCCGTGGTCGAGGGGTTAGAGTTGATGACTTTTTATCAAGTTAACTCTCTGGCGTGGGTTCGATCCCCGAGAGATGCTTTTTTTTGTTAGTTTAGCGTGGAGGAAGGTTGTCTAGTACTGGTGTAACTCTCCATGGTTAGGAAACTACCCGCCTATATGACTAAAATACTGTTGGGAAAAGGCGTACAATGAAACAAACAACAAACAAACATATTATATGACCGAGTGAACCGTGTATTGAACCGGTATGTCTAAATAACGCAAAGGGAGATTTTTTGGCGCAAATGGCACAAATTTTACCTCAAGTTTGATTTTCTTCTAATATTGTGGTTGGAGGCATGCAGCTTTATATACTGTTTATTCCAATAAACAGTATATAACAGTATAACAGTATATAACAGTATATACTGTTTATTCCAATCAAATGATATTAACATTTTTTATGCAAACCCTGGACTAAAATTGTTTGATTATCATACTTTATACCCGTTTTGGAAAATGTAGAGGAAATGCTTCATTATATTTAACAAAACAGTGACCGAAAATTTGCTTATTGAACTTTACTAGAAACTTTTATTTTGATACTACTTTTAATATATAATTATATACTTTTTCTACAAAGGGAACTGAATTTAAAATACAAATTTTAAATGATATATATCATTTAATTTACATTAAGTAATTTTACAATTTTTTTGTAGAAAAAGTATCCCTAATGCGCCAAGAAAAAAAGTCCATTACTCCGGCATATAATCTTTTAAAACATTAAAAAAGATGAAGTGTAAAACAAACTTTAATTGCAATATATATAATAAATTCTATTTTGTTTAATAATTGTAATTTATAACCATTCATTGTGTCTTTTATGCCATATAATATCCCCAAATATTTTCAAATTAAACAAATCTTCTACAGCAGCAAAAATACCTCTCGCATGCTTCTTTTTAAAGAAGCAAACTTGTTCAAATATAATACAGGAAAACGGAACCAGTCGAAAAATGAGTCTAACATTATCCTCTAATATAACTTACTAGCAAACATAGCTTTTTATTGTCCTGAAGATAATGGACTTGATCGTTTATCTATCAGCCCCCGCTTACATATAAACACTTATGTGCCTAAGGAAGCAATTGGTAGTTTGAAAAACTACTTATAATTATAACCTGGGTACCCATTCTAAAGATAATGTTGCTGTAAGAATAACATTGAAGTGTAATTTGATAATTTTGTGTTGTATTTTACGCCCCACTAACACAGAATAGGTGATACAGCTTCGTTTCGTAAGCTAGATGGATGGCTTTCTCATTTGGAAGCATTCGAAGACGCTGGCGCGGCTCTAACCTACAGCGATGAAGGACAAGTGGTTTACAGTGAACGACATGAACCATTCAGCCACGGTCTAAATAAATAGATTAATAAATATTTCACATCTGATGTATTCGAAAGTTTCGTTAAGTTCTTAGAAGATTAGTTCCAGCGTCCATAGAAAATCCCTTAAATTAATAAAATCAAGTGCTACAAAAGGGCGTTTTCGAGAGTTTTCTTATAGACATATCAGATAAATAAAAACTGTTTATTAATAGAATGTCTTTAAACTTGGCATGGTGTTAAAACAAAAACATTTTGAGCGATAAAAAAAAGGATGGGATCACCGTTCTCGTTTTAAAGTTTTATGCCACTTAATCAGATTTGTCTATTTTTTGAGGTCATTTCAAGGGCAGATAACTTATACATACGTTAATGAAATCTTGGTTTTACTTCTGGATTATGTTTTTCTTCTTATTGTTTAGCACAATACATAAAAAATTCAATTCCTGGTATTATTCCTTTTTTCAATGAAAGTAAAGGTACATAACATTCTAAGAGAAAGGCCGTTTTTTAAAGAAAAAAATGAAAAGGTTAAGAGAAGTAGAAAAAGAACTATCCAATCTTAATTCGTTCTTAAAATTTTGCATATTGACTAAAACGAAGGTAAGTTCATGAAAATAAGAAAGAACTAAGGTATTGTTTCCCTTTATTGTAAATTATCTTCCCTTTAATTTAGCAAAATAGTCCAAGTCAAGGGAATAAGAACGGCGACCTCATTTTTTCTGCTTATTATGTTTCTGTTATCACATTCTACAACATGCCATGTTTAAGGAAATTCCAACGTTTCATTCTTGACTGTATCAGTCTTGTGATCAATAGCACTGGGACCTTTTATAAATGTCATCCTGATCTTAAGAATAATTATTTGTCTGAAAATACCTGAAGATATCATGGAAATACATTTTACCTTTAATTTGAAATATCAAAATAATAAATATCACTAAAATCGTTTTGTATAATTTTCATTCATCTATTTTTCTTATTTATGATTTAGTTTTGTTCTACTTTGCGGTAAATAAGCATATTCATTAAGACAGGGATAATCAATTGGCAGCCACTAGAAAATAATACATTGGCCTTCAAGGTTTTGAAACAGTTTTATTCTGTTCCACAAATTGTATTTAAGTATTTATCTAATAACAACAATACAATATCTAACAAACAAGACATGTTACAATGTGTGATACACTTATATTATTAATTTAATAAAATTTGTTTATTAATTGAGTGGAGGCTGCTTATGTGGTACTTTCACAACATATTTGGGACTGTTATTTACTCGCCAGAGTTTCTAAATTGTTCCTGAACACGTTTGTTTTTATTGCAGAAACTTACCCTGGCTTTTTAGTATAGGCCATGTTCAGTTTTTGTGTAAAAGGGTCATTATTTCTAGGGATTCACGGTAAATCTAAACGTTGAATTTGTTTCCTATAATGACCAATAGACAAACATTTTTTATAATGCTGCTATCATAGATTGTCTAACGTGAATAACATGAACACTGAGTAAGACATTTCGATTTTTTTTTTTTTGCTTATTTCAAATAAATAAACATTAGATAAAGTCAACGGAAATATCGCTCTGAAAATAATCTGTATGAAGATAAAACTAACACAACAGATTAAATGTTTTAATGTTCATGTAACAATATAGTGCCCACACCGCGTACTTAGTGGATTTCTATCATGCGATCAGTTAGGCAACTTTAGAAGTGCGCATCTTTTAAAATTTAGAGAATTATTGTTTTTAACAATATTTCCTCAATTTTACACTTTTAAATTTCATCCGTTATATTTAAGTTATATTATTAAAACAGTTAAAATTATTGCCTTTTACTCCGGTTGAATTTGATTAATCATTAACAAAATATAGTAAATGTTTAATTTGATTTTGATTATTTTATTATTTTTGGAAAAATGGTTGTAATACACTGAACACGTTCTTACCTTTATATTGATTTCGACGAGATTTATAAGCATAACAATATTGATTATTCAAAGCATAGAACTACCCTGTTTAAAAGAAAATTAGAATTTTCAATAGCGTCACTCCGTGACTCTGTTGAAAGGTAAACATTTTTTGTTTTCTAAGTTTAAAAGGTTCATCCTTAATAAAATTTGAATTGAAATCTAAAAGTAGTTCAAACTTTGCCGCATTGAAGAAAAGATTATTTGGCTTCCAGATAATAGTTACGATAGAAAAATTCATGAGTTGATATACACAAGGAATGCATTGTATTTTCTTGTATGTTCTTACTCCCTTCTTTCATCCCCTTTTTTGGGCTGAGCACGTAAATCAAAGTAAGTTAAAAGAAAACCCACATAAGTTACATCTTTAAACCCAAAACCTATGAAACCCTTTTTGCAATGAAAGATCTATCTTCGCCCAAATTCTTTATTTTGCATACCACTTTTGAAATTTTATGTTTTCAAAAAAAACTTTTTCTTTTTAAATACCCCCTGGGGTACCTGGCGATTTTTTGGGGACAATTTTTGCTATGTCTTTTAAAATTTTCCTTGAAAAATTGTTTTACATCAGTTTTTCATTTAGTCTTGAAATTTTGGGCCCTCTACCCAAACACACAACACTTTTTATTTGTAATACTTAAAATATTTTTTTAACATGATGCGCATTTTCAAAAAATTGCCAAAACTAAACCCGCGTGAAAAGAAACCCACTAAGTCCCACAGTGGGGGCACGCACAAATAGCTTAAAAATTGTTACATTTTACTTTAAAAATTAATCTGTTAGTTAGTTTTATCGAAAAAAGCCAGTCATTTTGGGAGCAATTTCGGGGGTAATTGAAAAATTTAAAATAAAAATTTCCCCACATTTTTTTAAAATAAATTTTTCTTTCCTGACGATAAATGTTTTCGGGAAATAATCGGGGGAAAATAAACAGAACTTTTGTCAGTTCTATAACTATATCGGTTCTATAACTATAAGCACAGTCCATTGAAAGATTAACTAAGGTAAACTGCAAGTGATTAACCAAATTAAGACCATTAAAGTTATACCATTATATTGTATGAGATTTTCATTTTTTATTCAAGTTTTAATTATTTATTACATTAATTATTGTTTGATTAAATTATATATAATTATGCATATGAACTTAATGATATTGCATTTTTCTCTCTCTTAAAACTTGTAAAAATATACATTCGTTTATAATAATAAAAAAATAGAGTCTCGATTTTAAAGCAATAAAGATGAAAAGTAAATCAAATAAAATTGTATTAGGTAGTTTCTTACACTTACACTTTTTTAGAAGCCTGTTAGCCTCCCGCCATGAAATAGGCTCCTCTTTACCGATTGCGACATTTATTACTACATTTTAAATTAAACGTCAAACGTACAGCCAATGAGCACGTGCAACATTTCATTTACCTGCGAGAATATGAAAAACCGGACGTTTTTCTATTGCATTTGTTAAAATTTTGTTCGTTTATAAAATGTCTGTGTCCCTATGTATTCAGATCGACTAAAGAAAAGGAAGATAATAGTTTGGAAAATGAAAAATATGAATTAAACTTCATTCGATTTGAAATCGACCAAAGAAAAAGGTTAGGATTGGGAAATGAATGCCGTGAATTAAACTTATCCTGTAAAGTTTTTGTTCATATAATATTAAAAGACACACTTGAGTTATTTTCATGTAAGAATGCGTTCCGCTTCTCTCTCGATTTAACCGCACACCCTGATGCAAACTAATGAAGTAATTAACTAGACCTCATTTACAACATCAATCACAATAATCGATTTCTTTTAATCAATTACATTTTTAAAGAATTGATTTTTTCGTCTTTTTCTTTTACATAGGATTGTAGTTTTTACAAATATGTGACATACCATAGGCAGTGATTTGGATATACCTGTTGCGGCTTAAATATGAACTCAGTTCATAGGAAGGTAAAAGCATTTTACATGTTCTTTGATGAATTGAACACAACTTTATAAACAAAGATGGAAATATTATCGAATATATGTATTTAAAACTGCTGTTAAAATAAAAGAAATATCGGTAAGATATTGATGTATGTTTTTTTTTTGTAAGCCATTTATATCTTTTTATTATTTGCAGATAACTGCCGTAATAATTTTAACACGTTGCTCTCTTATTATTCGTACATCCAAGTAAATAATGCTGAATCTGAATCCAAATCTTTATTTTATACATTAATGAAATGAAATATGTCAGAAATAATATCTTTCAAATTACACCCCGCAACCTAAAATTGCCATTCCAAACAGAATATTACTTTATCGATTTAAATCCGACAGTTAATGGTAAATATAAAATGCGATGTGTTTCCTCCGCCAGAAATACAAATCATTAAATTAGAATTTTTTTTCCCCCAAAAAAAATTTCTGAAAACAGAAAACGTCCCTTTTTAATTTCTCCAGGGTTTCGGTTTTGGGGGTTTAAAAATTTTTTTTGCCCCTATCCGGTTATTGGAAAACTAAACATTTTCCCGAGTGAAACCAAAACTCTTCGCATTTTTTTAAATGTAAATTAGGGGAAAAAAGGGGAAAACCAAATCGAGAGGGGTTTGGTTTTTAGGGGAACGACCCCTTTCCCCTATCCTTAAAAAAAACCCCTTTTTTTTAAATTTTTTACTCATACGGGGGACACCAAAAAACTTTTTCTTTTTTCCATTTTAAGACTATTTTTATGCGAAAACAAACCTATTTTTTAGGCGGGTGGCCCCTGAAACCTTTTTTTGTTCTAGGATTGCCCAAAAACCTTTTTTAAAGGGTCGCAAAAAAGTCTACTGATCCAGTTAATGTGTCGAAATATTCAATAACAAATCAATTCAAATTAGGTTCGTCATCAAGAAGCAAGGCTATAATGATAAAATACATCTCAATGTTAAAGTTGGAACATGTCACAATATGAGTGTTATGATGAATTCAGTCCATACTTCCATGATTGTCAAAAAAGCGTTTTACCGTTTGCAAAACTTTTTCTACTGATTCAGTTATTTTGGCCAAACATTAAATTAAAATACATTAAAATGACATTCGTCATCAAGAACCATCGTTACCGTTACAAAAAAAATATGGACGTTTTCTTGGAAAGTGTCAAAATATACCACTTTACGAAGATTTTCGCCAAAATTTTAAGTTGTGCTATTTTTTAGTAACAGCTTTGATAAAGAAAAAAAGTCGGACCTAGGTAGAGAAGGACTCATTGAAGCGTGAAAGTTGATATAATTTTATTTTGATTCCGGGTACAATTTTATTAATGAACAAGCTCACATATTTGATACATTTGGGCCCCTTGTGACGTTTTTTTATATGAATCCATAAACCAATAATATCAAATAATTCATCTATTCAATGATGAAAAATAAGAATTAATTTTTTATGAATGGTCACAATGACAGCCAACAAATATCGATGTCACAGATGCGCAATATTCTATAATTATATATATTGCCATTTTTTTGTAAAATAAAAAGGGTAAAATATTGTTTATACTCAGAAATATTTTGTGTTTATGCTGAACCCCGGGAAACGTTTGTTTAAAGATGTATCTATTTTAAAATGTTTCTGAAATGAAAAAATTTTGGGGTGAATTTATTTTTTCGTCAAATTTTGTTTCAGGGAAAACTTTGGTATTTATTTTAAACCCTTTTTTAAGGTATGTTTTTCCCAACTTTCTTGTTTTTGATAATAATAAACATAAACGGGCCCTGTAAGCTTTTATTCCCATTTGGGTAGGAGGGGCGAAGGGTTAAACATCCCAAGATGTTTTTTATAGGTTTGTTTTTAAAAAAATTTTAATTAACCCAAATAAATAAACATTTTATGTGAGTTTGAAAGAGAACTTTAAAGAATTGAAAAAAATTTCAAAATTTCAAAAAATTTAATTTACTTTTTGGTTTTTAATTAAAATGGAGCCTTTTTTTAATTCAAAGATTTTTTATGTAGTTTCTTTTTTTTTAAAAATTTTGAAATTTTTCGAAAAAATTTTATAATTTTTGGGAAACCCTTTTTTATTCGTTTTTTGGTTAAAAATTTAAATAAAAAAATTTTTTATAGAAAAGGTCCCCGGGGCATTTCATGTGCAAGGTGTTTCCCTTCGAACAATCACTAGGTCTCACATGCCTGCACGCAATGTATGTATGTGATGGTATACAACATTGTGAGAATGGTGAAGATGAATTGCGATCCGAATGCGGAGGAAATGGCGGTCAGCAGGTCATGGAGGTCATGGAGGTAATAAGAATACTAAGCAGCTGTTATATGTTCACAATGGTCAAAACCATCAAAATATTACGTTGATTATCAGTTCAAATTTGTTTGATGGAGCATTAGATTTTACTAAAAAACTTTTTTTGAAGTTTATAATTCTTTGTTTCAACCGATTTTGTAGGAAGTGGAATCGTTGTTTACGATTCACATTCAAATAACCAAGGTGAGGAGTTTCCTTTAGACCATAGGGGAGGATACTCAACGATGGCCAAGGTGATAATAAACATCATACTGGTGACGGGCATGAAAAAAAGGTCAAAATGGTGGTTAAATGGTGGCTCAAAGTCTGGCTCGAATCGTCAAATTATTATTCTTCAACAACCACCGGCACCTGCAACCAACTCCAAAAAAACACAGGACAGTTATAGGTCCCCCACAAGGTAAGAAAGATGTATAGATATTGAATGTAAAAGAGTTTAAGGGCACATTATGCCTCAGAGATATTTTTTCAATCTTTACAATGTGTTAAAACTATTCTAACATGAATAAATTTAAAATGTATGAGCAGTTAAGCAGCTGACACGAGAATAGTGTTTGTTGAACATGCATCATGGGATAGTTTCGTTATTTACGCAAAAAATAAAAAGAAAATTAGGTTATTTTACTTTTCCCCTTATAATAATTAAATCACTTTTATCATTGCCCAACTGCCAAAACGAGCAAAAAGAAGTACAAAACACATAGTTTCATCTAAGATGGTCAAATGAAAAAACTTTGTCCCCGGGAAGAAACAATAAAAAAGGGTTTTGAGAAATAATAATAAGATAAGAATTTTGGGTTTGCTTAAATATGCCTATAAAAATGATTGTTTTGATAAGCATCAAAACGTATGCTTTTTATTTTGAATTTATATGACTGTAAAATTGTCATTTAAGATAGTAAAGAAAAATAAACATGAATCTATAAATAATTTAACAAGAAAGCAGCTATGGAACAAATGACCGACACCCGTATGACTTATATAACACCATCACAGTTATCCTAAATTCACGACCTTTCAAAACAAGTTTGAGACATTTCAAAGAATATAAATTGACATGTTACCATACCTCTGGATTTATATCATTACGTACTAACGACTGGAAAAGATATTGGAAAAATTAATACTATTTTTTGCTTGTCTGAAAATGACGATTAAAAGGACGATTAAAATTCACATTAGTGGAATTAAATGTATTCTTTTTCATATACATTGTATAAACAAACGATTTATTTATAATTAAAAATATTTTACAATCAAATGCTTTGAATCTTGTAGCAGTACCGGTACCAGTATTACCTAGACCAGGATTTTTACCCCGAGCGCGTCAAATATTACCACCGCCACCACCACTAATTTCTCCCTATGCTGGCCTTGGAGGTTTCGGATACGGAGGGCTCGGCGGTCTTGGAAGATTCGGAGGTCTTGGAGGACTCGGCGGAATGGGAGGATTGGGTCCTCTCGGGGCTCTAGCACTTCGTGAAGCACTGGATTAACTGATTAAATAATGTCAAACAGAAGTAGAAATAAATAAAGAGAGGGATCATATTACCAACTACTAAGACATCTGAAATTTTATTACAACACTAAGGAATTATTTTTAACGATGGAGTGCATAATTGTTATTACGTTATAACCACGCAAATATTTAAATAATGATTTTTTTTCATCGCTGAAGTCATCTGGAGCAATAAATTATCAAATGCTTTAATTAAACTGGGATAACAGATTTCATTCATCTTATTTGCTTAAGCGTTGTTCTCGAAAAAAAAACTACTTCAGAAGGGACGTCAAGACATAAACAAGAAAATCAGAGATAAAGTTTTTGATCATGTATTGATAAAATATTTTATTTTCCAAAAGGAAATAATAAATTTGATTTAAATTCAAGTTTAAAACCCTTGTTATTTTTTATATTGTCGTGTTTTTTTTTTCTTTTTATTCATATTAAATAAAATATAAAATTTTTGGGAAATAATATGTAAAATTTTTAAATTTTTCCCTAAAATTTCCCCAAGGTTTTTTACTTATACTTTTTTCCCAAAAAACATTTTTCTAAGCGTTTTATTTTAAAACGGAGAAATCCCTTATTTTTTAAAATATTGACCTTTGTTGGGAAGTGTTTAAATTTTGGATTTCCGTAAAAGGAATAAAAAATGTATTGCACGACGGGGCTTGGCCTTTATATTTTAGGGGATGTTTTTTGCGTTATACAAACATAGTTTTAAAAATGTTTTATTTTTTGCTTGAAATTTTGCGCGCCCAAAAAAAAAAAATTTTAAATTTATTTTAAACTATTAGCAGTCTTTCTCTTATGTATGTGATAGATAGCATACTACATTTATATGTTTCATTACTAAAACTATTGAAAAAAAGTATGGTATTTTGCTTCGACAGAGGCTAGCATTATATATTAATTTAATTTAACTCATTCAATAAATATCTACAGTCTCTTCTGTTAAATATCAAATATCGACGAAAAAATTTAAGATATAAAAAAATCTTTGACAGTATCATGAACTATTGCTAAAAAACGAAAAGCCGTAACCCCATCAAACAAATGGTGTTAAGAGGTATATCTGACGTCATTCTCAAAAGCCATATAATCATTAGAGCACATTTATTTTGAAAATTTACTACATAGAACTTGGGGAATACATTTGAAAAGGATAAAGGTACACGTTAGTTTAACACGTCTGGATCTTTTATTTTTTATTGTTGTACTTAAAAATATTATTTACGAACACAATTGATACGACATATTTTTAACATGCAAGCAGATACTATATAACGTTACTGGCAAATTTATATTCCCCTAACCGTAAATAGTTTTAAAACATTCGTTTTTATCATTATTTTGCTGCACAGGCATGTCAAATAATGTAATTAATGTAATAAGTTAGCATATAACCAACTTTACACAATATTGTATCTGTTAAAAGTTACGTCGACGTACATGAATGCGCTCAAGGTATCTACCTATGTTGATGGTAAACGTTATATTAGTTAATTACTTAACGTAAATCAATAGAAACATCAATCACGCTTTTATTGATCAACGTAAGTGTTATTATTGACACCGCGGACAATATATGTCTTTGTTAGCGCTTAATTTATAATACATCTTCATAAAATGATTGGTTGATGAGGCGTATCAACACGATCGTCACAATAAAACACACATTTAAGAATGGAACACAGGGCATATTTTCAGGTATTATACTTAAAAATATTTTTTAATTTTTTTATTCAAAGCAGTTTTAAAACAAAATATGTAGAACTTTTAAATGTAAAGTTAGTTTTTTTATTATCGAAAAATTTCATTTACTGTACATGTATATTAAAAATATTAAAATATATAATTAAAAAGTATTTTAATGCCTAGTAAATATTAGTAAGAAGTTAGGAAAGTGATACATGTAGTACAAGTTCTATTATTCCAAAAGATCATTGTCATAACATATTGTTTCTAAAACCTCGTTTCATTTTGCAACATTGTTTCTAAAACCTCGTTTCATTTTGCAACATTGTTTCTAAAACATCATAATTATCATCTTGCAACAATGATACAATTTTTTATCTTTTAAGGAGTGCTTGCTCACAGCAATATTGATGATGTCACTTATAACGTATGGAAAATCAAGTCATTTATTGAACCAAAGACGAACCAGCGGGCGGTATCTTAATATACAAGACCGTGTTATAGGTACGTAAAAGTATTAAGGAAGATCATCCCTCAAAATATTATATAAGGTTTATTTCCAAACCACGTTAATTTGCGAAAATGTCGTTCATTAGAACATAGCATTGTATAGTTGAACAGTTTTGCTCTGTTTACAAAGTAAATTAACAGTGATTTATTTGCATTTGTAAATACCGGTAAAACGATGACGAAAGGTTTATACATTTACAGATAAAATAGCGTACAAACGTTAAGCACTTTACTTAATATCAAGCGTATGTATTCGCCCTTTTAGTTTGACTATTTTCAGAAAGTTGTCGCGGACATTTCATGTGCGAAGTGTTTCCATATTACGACTCGTTTGGACTAAACTGTTTGAATGTTAGCAGAGTATGTGATGGTACCCGGCATTGTCAAGATGGCTCGGATGAACTTCCTGTGATGTGTTCCGGCTTCAGTAGGAATTCAGAAGGTATTTTCTTGATTATTGTTGGTATTTAAAGTCTTTGTAAATCTGCATCCTGTGAACGTTGCCTTTGCCTTGTTGATCTTCATTCTCATTTCTTTTACTGCAAGTATATAGCTTATTGCATTGTTTCCTTATCCTTTGTAGATTTTTATAAACACATAGTATGGGTAACGTTTAATCATTTACAATTTTGTCAGCTTAAAGAAATAAAAATGGATCGATAATTTTCTTTACGATTAAATACAATGAAATTCTGATCATTTTTGGAAACCCTTCTGAACGGAAGTTACATGTATAGATTTTTCTTTTAGTATGGAACAGAACTTTACCTGGTTCAATCCAGGAACTGAGAGGCCCCAATCATCGTGTCCTGAGAATCATTCGGACTGGAGCATCTAATAGCAGCGCATTACAAACATATGGAACCAAAAAGTGGATTTAAAAAGCTTTCAGTAAAAGGACTGCCCGGAAAACAACCAAACATCTGTTCCGATGCAAAAAATTTTAAAATGAACAATATGGAAAGATCGTAAAAAACGGGGGCCAAAAAACCAAAAGGGTTTTAAAAGTAACCCCACCCCCCCCTTTAGTTTTTTAAAATATTTCACAGAATTCGCTTGGTTGATGACTCGTGCCCTTCTACCAAAAACGGTAGTTTTCCAAATCTCAACGAGGGGAAAATATTTCGGAAAACATACCCCGTCACCGGGGTTTTGAGTTTTGGCCCAAATTCCTCTTTTGCCAGTTTTGGCATGCCCGCTCAAAACCCAGAACAGCCTGGTGGTTTTGCTACGGATTACTACACTATGCAAAGTAGAAGGCGAAACTTGGGAAGAAATTTTAACATGAATGCATTGCAATCAAACGGGATGCTTAGAAGAACTTTCAATGAAATGAATAGCAGAAGACTAGCCAACAGAGCAGAAAGTGAATATTCAAGGTCAGCTAGGTCTAGACAATCTGCCAACAGACGGATGTTACTTCCAGGCTCGAGTTATTTGGATACACCAGTCAGTACGCCGTCACCAAATATACCAGATGGGTTTGTGTATAAGCCTGGTAATGAACCACATCTTGCAGCGGAAAAACAATTCCTTGAACAACAGTTTTACCTCACTAATGAGTTATCGGGCCCAGTGAGTCAAAACAAGCAAACGGTACAGACTGACCGGATAGGGGAAGTTACTGAGCAAGAACGAATTCGTGACCAGATGCAGATGAGCCGAGCAAGACAAGAAAGGTTACTAAGGCAACAATTCTTTGGACTTGAAGGTCCGATTGCAAACAATGGTAAAACAATTTAAATTACTTTTCGCTGTGATTATAATTTTTAATCTATATATTAATTTAATGAAACCACGAAGTACGTTATCAATACGGTAAAAATGTTCATAATAAAACAAGAATCACACGTTTCCATTACATATAACCGTGAAACTAATAAGAAAATTATTTCATCTTCTGCTTTTGAATTTTGTACTCATTCAATTTAATAATGATGCATTTGAAAAATATAACGCATTAAACAATATTCTATTATATTCTCTTAGATCTGAACAGCGAAAGATATGGTGTTAGTGGCCCGTTTGACGGCGGCGTACCCTCTCTCCCCGGTGAAGTAAAAGGGCTGCATAACATGCATGGATCAGAGGCGCAAAGTGCAATACACAACGTTGAAGCCTTGCACTAGAAAAACAATATTACACATCGTAGTGTGATAACATATAAAGAAAACATTCAGCCTTTAAATTGTGTTGGAAAAGCAATTCTGTGTTGTTTCATACTTAGTATTTCAGTAATGTAATCTTGGAAAAGTGCATCATGTACTTAAAATCAGCGTCCGAAGAGTTATTTATAGGACGCAAATGAAAAAAACGAATCGTTTGCTTTACTTATTAACATATAGAGAGCGGACCGGTAGATTTGAAGATTTAAGGGGTTTCATGATTGCAAATGTATTTTTATCGAAGCACTTTTCATTTTTTTCCCCCTTTTTTTTTGTTTGTTCAATTTATGAAAGATTTTTTTTATAATTTTAAAAAAAAGTAACCCTTTAAAAAAAACTTAAGTCGCCCGTTTATTAATCTCCCTAGATACGCACCCGAAAGCTTTTTGTATTTTTTTTTTTGTTTTGTGTCGTCAGGGGTCTAAATTTCTGTTTTAATTTTCAAATGCCGAAAGTAAGGGCCCGCTTTTTTGAACGGTTACTTCCCCTTTTTATGAAACAAAAGGCCTTTTTAAAAAGTTTAAAGGGGGAAAAATCAAATTGGGGTAAAAAAATGGGGAAAAATGACAGGGGGGCATTAATTTTTTAAAGCAAAAATAATTCCCCGAAAAAAGGTTTAAAAATTTCTAAAAATTGAAATTTTTTTCCCTTTTAGAAAATACTTTCTTAAAAATTGTAAGCGCCCTGATTTTTTTACGCAATTTGTTAAAAACCGTTGCGTCGTTCAAAACCCCTTTTCCCGCGATAGGTCTGGGTTTCAAATCCCAGTTAAGGCAATTCATTTTTTTTTCAAATTATTTAAGTCAAATAAACATTGGATTGAATATCAGTGTTGCAATTAATCTTATAACCTATCTTTTACAATCAAAACGCTGGAAAGAATTGGTGGCACTATACAAAAACAAATTGTTTTATAATCTCACAACCTTCACCTTTCTGACATTCTGAGACCCAAACAAATTCAGCGCCTTCTGTGCTTTGATTGATTAGTGAAACCATCAGAATGTTCTTTCTATAGTTTATATTGTAAACTAAACATAAGCCAATATTATACTATCAATTATATTTCTCAAAAACTTGGTATCTTGTTAAGTTTTTAAAGCAATACTTATTTGTCATATACATTGACTATCTTTTGCAAATACATGTATAGCCCTGTTTACAGTCGATATATTGATAATGCATTTGTATTATTCATGGAAGTTAAAATACTACATTGTTTACATTTTGCTACCTTCAAGACACATTACTGCAAGTTCAGCATGTTAAACATGTAATATTCTCTTAATCCATAATTCAAACGTAATTTAACATATGCTTGACATTTAAGAAGAATTAAAAACTATGATTTTTTTAAAAAATAATGTGCCTATGAATATTTGCATAAAAATCTCATAACTCGTTGCAATAAGCACTTTCTTTCTGAGCTTTGATAATGGCTGGTAGGGGTTTTACACTCTGTGTTATAGGGTCAAACACAATCCTTTTTAATCGCCCCGTTCCGTCTATCTTCGGATAAGGACCCCAGACAAAATAGTAAGAATTATACTGAGAATTCGATCCCGCCAAACATGTAAACATTACTAAGTTTTATTTCTGTTTAAGAAACCGAAAGTTTACCTAATGTAAAGCGTTCACAAGGTTAGCTTTTAAAAAAGCTAGTAGCGACTCGCTTCGTAATTTTTTTCCAGGGGTGCGTTTAAATGTAAAAATGACAGTTCTGTTAGCTGAAGAGACTTCAGCGAACATCAAAATAAAAGTGACATAAAGTTATGAAAGCCAGTTTCACTCAGTTTAACAAAGAGGAATATGAGTATATATGAAGACGCATGTAAACAGATAGAATGAAGTCCCTATGTCTATGCACATTTACTATATGGCCTTTTGACCATGACCAAATAAATGTTAGATAGGTAGAATTCATAAAGATGTCTCTTTATACGAAGTTAAGTTGTAATATGATATTTAGTATTGGAATGAGTGACAGACAGAAGTCCTAAAGTAAACACAAGTTGTCCATTAATTCAGCCAGAAAAGCCGGGATCCTATTAAAAATATAAGGATCCCGGGAATTAACCAGTCTTAGATGCTTTTCAGATAAGCCAGGATCCTATTAAAACATATAGGGATCCCGGGAATTGACCAGTTCAAGAATATAGTTTTCAGAAAAGCCGGGATCTTATTAAAGTATAAAGAGATCCAAGGAATTGGCCAGTTCAAGAATATAGTTTTCAGAAAAGCTGGGATCGCATTAAAACAACATAAAGGGATCCCGGGATTTGACCAATTCAAGAATGTAGTCTTTGATTTTTCCAATTAATTAGGCATATAATTATAAGTATTTTGATTTTTAAGTTTGTTGATAAATAGCTCTAAATATATTTATATCCAAAGTTTAATTAATTTAACGTTCATTACATACAATAAAAAACTTAACGTTTAATGGCCTTTCATTACGACAATAATCAACACAAATATAGTTTATAAGTTTTTCCTCTATATCTTATACGATCCCGGATCCCGGCCAGTCCGGGCGTCCCGGATCCCGGCCAGTAAATATATACACTAAATACCGGAAAGGATAAAATGACCGGAAAAAAGGAAAAAGAAAAAATGCACAGAAACAGGTGTACACTTATGTTAATTAACCAAACGAAAACTTACTACAGAGGAACAGGTGAAATCGCTAAATCAAAAGTCAGTGTTAATATGATTTATTGAAAAGAATTCATGAAAACAAACATTTTTAATCATCATAATATCTTTGCGCTCAAAACAATACTTGCTGCTTTTTAAATATGGCGTGAAAATTGAAGGTTTTTTTGACGCTATGTAAGATTAAATTTGATTGGCTAAATAATTTTGGATCCTAGCCCTGATAGATAAATTTTTATAGAAAGCTGGAAGCCAAGCTTCGATTAAATTTTTGGATGTATTCGGAGTTTTAGGTTGTTTCTCAGTAAAATCCTAACGTAATACCGTGGCGAGCCGGCATTATTTAAATACGTAATATTGTTGTCTGTAGAAACCGAAAGTACAAATTTAATACGTACACTTGTTGATTAGGCTGTTATCCGTATTTAAATTGATTACAATTGTGAGACATACTCCCCCCCCCACCCTGGAAGTCAAATCTATAAATTCAAAATTACAACGTCCATTTTTGGTTAAATTTAGAACCACATACGGGGAGTTTAAACTTATAATCATCCTGGTTTCTTGTTTACATTAGATGAATTAGTTAAAATTAACATGTTAAACATAGTAATAACTGTACGAATAAAAATGGAATCAATCGCAATTCAGATAAACGTTGTTGTATTTTCAGTTATATAGCGCCCTAAAATTCTGAGTGATTTGAATCTTTCTCTGTCACTGATCTGACATTCATATTTCAACAAAATGCCTAGTGTACTTTCTAGCAAGATTATTTATGATCTTCAGTAATTATTTACTTGCCGTTTATTGTCATTATAAATTGAGAAATATTTTGATTCCCCTAAAACAATATAAAATTTTTTGTTCAAATTAAAAAAAAATACAATTTCATTAGTACATTCCTAAACCCCCTCTTTGTGTCCTCCTGTATCTATCCGATGAACTATTTTTGTTTCTGGGCGAAGCAACGTCATAACGAAATTGCTCAAAAAACCCATATCACTTAACGCAAGAAACTCTGGCGGAACGTAAAAACAATAAAGACAGCATATACTTACATTCATTTGACCTATCTATACAAAAAAGTAAAATAAATACCTTTTAACAAAATAATAAATTTGTCAAATCCGAAAAATTATTATATTCTCTTATTTAATTAAATTCCTTATACAGCAGATAAACAAATGGCCGTCACATTGTGCGCGGAATCTGATTGGCTAATTAAAAGCAAGCGTTTAAATGACTCAATAGTTGCAAACGAAATAATTTCGAACGAAGTATTTGCCCATGCACCGCCAGCGAGTATGAATATATTTTTTTTGTTCCAAAATTTGGAACCAATCTGTTAAGCGCTTTACTGAACCAGTGTGGCCGATTGACAAAAATAGATTGATGTTTGTATTCATTTTAGATTGATAACTACATTAATTGAGAGTTTTTGTTAAAGATTGAGCTTGATATTGAAAGAAAATTTGAATAAAGCTTGAAATGCAAGACAATAGACATTTGTTTTATTTTTTTACGATTCTATGCGTTTATGAGCAATAACTATTTGACATCAGACTTGGCCGACATAAACTATAACAAGCCTGTAACGTCTGATATATTGGACTATATTTGTTCCTGCTTTTTCTTTTATAAACAGTCTTAAAATGCTTAGCTTTCTTCAGAACTTCAATTACAATTCGCGTTATTATAAATTCATTTTAAAAGTTGCTGGTGGGATGTTCGGAAGTATATAGCCTCGCTCACATAAATATAACCACTGGCTACGGCCTCGGGTAATATTTATCTGATACCCCGTCAAAAATGTATTGGGAAACACCTTTATTATCCGCGCAATGATTGTAAATTTATTCTTTATCAGCGGAAATTAATCATGTGATACATTATATTTACACACTACCAATCCTACATTCATTTAATTATTCGCGCAGTTTATAAACTATGGTGGTAAATTTGAGCCATATCATCTTTTCGTTCCGCAGGGCGTCACTGTCGTATTTTTGTGTTTTCGCCTTGCCCCCCGCGGAGCAAAATACTTAATGGCACATATCAGCCAGAATAACGCGATATTTTTCAAACGCAAGAACACTTTCCATCTTAAAGTTTACTAGTTTCTTTGGAAAAATGTTCATTTCACTTAACACATTTTTGTTTTGGTTGCCTGGACTTGGTTTTGAACCACAATTCTAACATCCTAAGCGAACACCACAAGCTTCAAATTTAATGATCAAGAAAAGTCAGAAGAAAACCAAATAATTCAAGTTCTTAATGTTCATCAGATAGGGTTCGTTAACATTAATTAAAATGTGAAACAACAAAAAAGAATAAACAATACAAATTCTAATCAGGATAAAAAGTTAATGATATGATCCATTTATCCCATTTGATTCGAATTAATCTTGATAAATAAAATACAATCTTGTAGAATTTATATTAATATACAATGTGCTACCAATCCAAAAAGCCGTGTAGAGTAGAATTCATTAACGTTCTTTATACTAGGAAAAATCATTAAAAAGTTTAAAATTGGATCTAAAACGTTCTATTAATACGAGTATGAATAGATAAATGAATAATATATTCACGATACATTAACAATGTTTATATTCATTTTACTATTGATTACAAGTTTTTGAGCAGCAATATCAGCAACGTTTTTCATCACTGAATGATGACTCATTTCCTTTTAGTATTACGAGAAAGAAGCCGCTTCAAACATGTATTTGTGTGTTTGTGTAATCTTATTCTTTTTATAGTACGATAACACACTTTTCTATAGTCAGACAGTTTTACTTTTGATTAAGTTTAGCGATTTGCATACTTTTTCTTTATAAAAAGGAAACAAAACCTGATTCATGACAACAAATTGTAGTAACGTCTATCAATAACATATTTGAAAGCACAGAAATGTAAAACTTTGTTGAACAACGTTACTAACCGTCACTTTAAAAGTTAACAAAGTTGTTCCGACCAAGCCTACTCATGAAGTATATACTCCTGTATTCTTATTCCAGAAAACATTACTAAATGTCCTTATTTCTACAACTGTTCTTGAATTGATACCCCTGTTGTTACTTGCCGGTCACTGGCGACAATTAAGGTCGGATACAATGCCTCCAAAGGAATCCAATATGTGCCTCCCGTTGAGAAAATTATATCTGCTCAAGTTGATAGTCACCTGTGTCCAGATGGACTTAAAGAAAAGGTCAACAAAACAGAAGAAACAAAATTATGGTGTGGATCTATGAGCATTGTCCTCAATAAAGTTTCCACCAAGGTACATAAACAACATCATAACTATCTGACATGATAATGTATTCTTAATTCATATGTAATATATTTCAACAGCATTAGATATACTAGTATCATAGACTTTGTATCTTTATCCTATTTGCAGATTGTTGAAGACAAGTATGATGACGATGCTTTTCCTGGTAAGTTATAGAGTACTTACCTACAGTACATGTACTACTTTGTTTGATACAAACAGTAACCAATAGTGATCTATTTTATATTTAAAGATGATGCCTTCAAATCATTTTGAAAATAAATCAAAATTTCATTTGAAAATTAATATGAAAACTTCATTCCCATCATTATATAAAACCTTTCGTAGAGAACTAAACCGAATTGCCGCTATTTATTATTTATTCTGCTTATTGTAATAAAACTAAACATTCATTGTTTTGTATTTCATGTAGAATATCTATCACTATTCTATTAGAAAACTAAATATTTAATGGTGTATAATTTATGTAGAAATTGCATCACTTGATATCACGGCATTTAACTGTTCCGAAAAGAAGACTGTACCGCTGGAAACACATCTTGTAGGTATTTCAAGTGATAAACAACAAGGTAATCTATTTTATTGTTAATAATGTGAGGCATACGCAAAATTGATTTATAGTCAGTAATGATATGATAATATCCTTTCAAATTTGAAGACATATCTTTTAATTATCAAAATTGAAAGATGTTTGGCTGGTAATCTGAAAACTTACTAAAGTAAACTAAAATTAATTTTGTAGATTTGAGGATTTGAAATAAATCAGTTTATTATTGAATAAAATAAAATAGGTTCCTTGAAATAAGGATAAGTTACGAAAGTGCTATTGAATGAAATAGTATTTTTGCGCTCAACCATGAAAAATCATATTTAAAGATTGTTTGTAGTCATGCCCCGCATGATCCTAATTAAATACTCTAATATTGAATAGATGACTGCATATTCCACTATTTCACTTGTCATTTATTTTGTAGATCAAATGAAAGCTTCTTCGATGCTGATTTGGAATAGTACATACCCATCGTTTTCTTGTCCTAGGCTATGATTTGTGACAGACGACGGAACAATACACATAGAAACGAGTGGGTTTTTCTACATTTCATCACAACTCAAGTTTAAACACTACAACACTACAGTATAAATGGCTCGGGCGCCAATTTTAAACATTTCATTACAGAATATCAGAAGATAGAAGAGAGCAAGTACTGTTAGGAGGAGAAAAATCGTTTTGTAAAGTTCTGTCAGACAGTTTTGAATGCACAAGTTTTATTGGTGCTGTTTTCAAACTAGAGACCGGAGACCAGCTATATGTATCAACCTCTCATCCTTACAGTCTTGTTCCCGAGTCAAAAGATACTTATTTTAGCATTTTTAGTTTGTTATGTGCACATATTTTACCATAGATAAAAATAAAGCTAAAGAAAAAATGGACATATATGTTTGTCTGAGTATTTTCAGTCTTTTTAATATTTTCGTCATTTATATTAAAATTAAACGAGTTAAAGTAATTTTGTTTTAGAAGCATGCACCTTGTCCACTATGGATGTTATTTAGCACTAGCGGGCAACAAGCATAGGGACACACATGAAAACAAAGGATACACTTAAAGCTGGACTATTCCTAAAACTGTAAATCAAATAATAAAGCGGGCAACAAGCATAGGGACACACATGAAAACAAAGGATACACTTAAAGCTGGACTATTCCTAAAACTGTAAATCAAATAATAAAGCTAGTTTAGTTAAGAACTACTCTAATACATGTAGTATTACATGTCAACAGACTTTCTTAACATACATGTACATCGACATTTGTGGAATAATGTAGCAGGCGTAATAAAAATGATCTCACATTTGATCTCACGTGGATTTTAATGCCGATATTTTACATTAACACAATCCCTTTTTGTGTGTAATTATGTAATAATATGCTTTGTGAAATTCATACTTTTATCGCCATGTTCATTTAGTCTGTTAGTTTCAGTCCTCAACTTTTATGCATGTGAAATAGGAATCTTGTTTTAGAGCATGGAGAAAGAGAGTTCTTAAGAAAAATTTGTTATGATGCGGATCAATAACATAATTGTTATATTTTATTCATTCAAATTTCTCTCATTTAACGTATTGAACATTGTATAATAAAATAAAATGAATTGGTCTTCTAAGGGCACATTTTTCATTAGTGTTTCAAATATTTATAAAAAAACAATAAAAATGCATCATTTCGATTTTCTTAAATGATATTGTTTTAAACATTTTATGATAAAGTAATTTAGAACTAGCATACACGTGTATATTATGAATAATAACGTTTAATTCTGGAACGATTTATTATCTACTATATACACTTATGTGATATCAGATCATGTATCCAACACTTACCAACAGAATCATATATTATTCTTTTATGATTTGTGTTCTAAAGTCACATGATACTGAATACTATCAACAAACTTATTTATGGAATGACGGATCTTTCGGGGCGTCCGTGGCCAAGTGGTTAAGGTCGTTGACTTCAAATCACTTGCCCCTCACCGCTGTGGGTTCGAATCCCGACCGGGACTTTGGATTCTTTCATGTGAGGAAGCTATCCAGCTAGCTTGCGGAACGTCGGTGGTTCTACCCAGGTACCCATTCGTGCCTGAAATAATGCACGGAAGGACACCTGAGGTCTTCCTCTACCAGTAAAGCTGGAATGTCGCGATATGACCTATACTGTGTCGATGTGACGTTAAACCAAAACAAACAAACAAAAGACGGATCTTTCATTATGGCCAAAATTCCCTTTGTGAGTCTGTCATTGTACTGTGTTACTCATATTTTGCTAGTAGTAACAAAGAGTTATCAAAATGTAGTGAAATGGTGGTGAAATAAAGAGGTTATTATACATTGTTGAATACATAGAGGATATTTGTTTGTTTGTGTGTAAGATGAAATTTTATTTCATCGAGTGGGCTTTAAAAACAGTATTCTCACGAGTGGCGAAGCCACGAGTGAGAATACTGTTTTTAAAGTTCACGAGATGAAATAAAATTACATCTTACACAACAAACAGACAAATTTTCTTTTTATTTTATGCTTAAAAACAAGTTAAAACGAAATTTCCATAATTTTATTGTTAATATTAAAACTGTTTCCCCCATTGAGAGCCCCATTTATTCGGAATTTCTCATTAAAAAAAAAGAAGTCTTGAGCTGAAAAATAAGTCCGCCAATCAACATTAAATGACGGTGATATTTATTAATTTTATTAAAAAAATATGAATGATCGCTTGTTTTGATAATAAAAACAAACAATTCTTGTAGGAGAAAAAGTCCAACCATCCATCCATATTTCTGTTACTTAGTGCGAATTTATATTAGACCTGGCTTTGTAAATTGTAAGCGGCAGCCATTTTTTAAAGTTGTGTATTTCATGGGAGGAAAATAATTGTGTAAGATTCAGAGGGATATAATTTGGATTTGTTAGTCATACACATTTTTAAAAGAAAGAAAACTTATTTGAGGATTGTAACAGACAAAAAATAAGTGTTGACAGATGTGAAAACATTCAGAAAAGGAGCTAGGAAAATGGAAAACTTGGAAACCTGCTCAAGAACGCTGGGTTGATTTAACTTATTCTTCGAGTTATGGCTGTCAATGCTTTCAATTTTTCATAAAGCATACGGCAGTTATTGCTCGTAGGATACTTTAATATGCCCAAATGTCATCAAGAGCAGTTTTGCATGGGGAAGGAATGTATTTTTGAGACTGTCAAAATGAAACAAAAAAACGAAATTTGGTGATTGGAATGGAATGAATTTGAATGAATAGAAGTAAGTTTTCTTCTTTTTATTACTTTTGACATTTAATTTATTTATCAATTTCAGTTTTGCGTTTTCTTTAAACAGCCTGACATTGTCAGAATTGTCAGCAAAAATAAAATTGAGGTACCACATGGGGAAAATCTTAAAAAAGTAGTTTCGTCATTGAAAAGAGTGAAATTATATTTTGATAATTTTCACTGTGAAATTACCAAATATAATTTTCACGGATAAATCAGTAATCCACTGAAAAGCATAAAATAAAATACTGATTTAACGGGACTCGTACACAGCTGCCTATTTTTGACTCGAGTAGCACCTGGTTCAATGTAGATTTAATAGATGTTTTTTTCTTCCAAAAAAGTCCAACAATGTTCAATAACATTTTATTAACATATATAGATAAGGAACGGAACCTTATGTCGAAAACAAATTTTTATCAAGCCACTTACTCAAGTGTAATATTTGAGACTTTTATTACATAACTTAACAAAAAATTTAATGAACCAACATGAACACATTTTGATTCATATCCCATTCTATAATCAGTACAGTGTAATCGATGCTAAGTACACTAGGCGAATGCTTTTTGTGCCTCTGAAAAGCCAATCGTTTGTCTATCCTACTGAAAATTTATAAATTATACATGAGGAGATGTTTAAGAAAATTACCGATTTCGGACGAGACTAATAATTTTCTGTGCTGTCAAGAGTATAATGTTAAAAGAACGAACTTCAAATCTTGTGCGAGTGCTTGCACAATATTCATTTTTGACTTTTTTCATATTTAAACGGACGTTCTAAAGAGGATTGCAAAGTAGATGCATATATATATATATCATACAATTATTGGCTAGTGAGCCATTGAATATGATGTGATATTCACCGGTAGATGATATATCTATTGTGACGTCATCACTTTATTTACCATGGCGGCGAGCTATTTATAGCTTTTTTCGCCGCAGTTAAAATAACTTAAACATATAAGGCCAATTAGCACGAAGAAAAAGCAACGGCCGCTATGGTGTAGTGGTTGGGTCAGACTTTCGTATTGATTTTAACATCGACTCACATTATGAGAAAGGGTCCTTAATCCTAGTTTCTAGGAGAATGAAATGCCTGACACATTAAAATGATCTTGTTATATAGGGGTAGCAAAGTTTTGAAATACATGAAATATTTCATTTTCTTAAAAAAAAAAAAAATAGTGGTAGTTACAAATAAGTTTTCATACTTAAAGGGACTCCACTGAGATTTTTTTGACTTGATGGGACTGAAAATATTTTTTCAGATAAATGTACCATTTGGTGTAGGTTTAGATAACTAATCTTTGTGCATAACTTCAGATCATTCGCGCACTTCGTTTTTCCAGAAAAATTATTCAAATTGTAAAATATGACTAAAAATGAAGTTTAAAGCGTTTAAACGCTTTTCACTCAAATCGGGCTAAGAAAAGCATAAAAATGCGATTTTCAATTTATTTCAAAGTATATTTCTTAACTATCTTTGCATATATTTCTGTTTAAAGTTCCCAAGCTCATTTATGTAAGAATTTCAAATGTTATGTTTTTAGGCTTTTAAACCTCAGTAAAGTCCCTTTAAAAATATCTCAATTTCATCCAGTAACTTTTTTTTTTATTTCCTATCTTACGGTTTTTCCTGCACTTTTTCAGTCAATCGCTGGCCATGTTACAATGCAATAATTATAGCCACGAATTTACTTCCTGGTTAACTTGGTTACTAGTTTATTTATGGATCGAAACTTTATCACTAGTTTATTTATAGATCGAAATCATAATATGTTTATTTTCTTACCATTTCACTTCCAGTAGTAGCATATTTTGCGTGTATAGTGTGATTAAATTACTGATTATAATGGAATCAAACAAATCAATTACAGAAGATAGATCACATTTCACACTTCAGGTAAACGTTTTTTAAGTTTTAAATGGTTACGTAAAAATATATCTTGTTGTTTCATTGATTAGGATCTACGTCATGTATATGCCGCTGTTAATTTTTCTATATGTGGTACATGTAAGATAATTTACAATTGTTTTTTAACGAAACAATAATAACGCATTTCATTCATATTTTCCGTTCATTTTATGTTTTCTTTGAACATGACTCTAAGTTATCATCTCAAATATACTTACGCCTATCAGTTGATAAATTTATATAGGAAAAATGCGTAAGCAACGTCATGATGTCATCCTAAGCATACAACTCATTAATTATGGCGGCAAAATGACGTCAATATAAACTGACATGGGTGGGATTTGAAGAATGATTAATCAAGCACTGATATAAACACAATATAATGTAGCCTGAAACGTAAGTTTAAATTATTGAAAACTTGATAAAATAATGATTGAATAACATTTTTTCTTATATTTTTATTTCAATATTTTATACAAAAGCGACTGTATGGTGGGAAATAGAACGTTATACGAACGAACTCCGCTTGAGAAATAGTGTTAGTGATCTCTCTCATTCTCACTTGTAAGATTGAATCGAGATAATATCAGTTTCAGTGGTGTTTATCGGCTATTAAACACCGGTTTTGTCGTTTCGATGAAAAATAATAACCACTGAGGCCTTCGACTTTCGTGGTCAATTTCTACACATAAAACCTAAACCGGTGTTAAGTAGCCGATAAACAACGCTGAAACCGATATTTCTTCTTAAATAACCTCCCTGCATCGTCCTTTTTGTCCCTGTTGCTATTCGATGTCATGCAGGTAGTCTTTAAGCCAGTTATATGTAACTGTTGTTGGTTGCGTATCTTGATCAACAAGTCTTTAAGGAATAAACCTATTTATTATTGACCATATGTGTGATACTGTCATTGTTTTTAACTATGCCGTTGTAACATTTGCATTTCTGTGCAATTTTTCTGTCATATGAATCTTCCAATGTATCTCAACAATGATTCACCATGATCACCTACTTGTAACTATCACTCTTACGTACAACTTCCAGAAAAGTGGCTTTCGAACACGTACAGATATACCTCAAATATTTGTTAATCAAATACAGAAAGTGTATAGGGAAAATACCTTAGATAACAATGTATTTCGAAACGATATCGGGGTATTTATAGACTACACATATCATTTTGCTCTATGAATTATCAAATATGATTTACGTGCACATTTAATACTTTGCCCCTGTAAAGCCTACGATATTAACATAGCTTTTACAACTTTATAATTTTCGTTGATTAGGAACACTAAGACTAAGGAATATGTATTTCATACTTAGAACTGACAGTTGATCTCATTAGATAATCATCCTTGTCTAAAATCTGCATTGAATTGTAAATAGGAAATATTGCAAGAATGTCCTGTTTTGATGTGTTTTACCTTTCGAGTTCATAATGTTAATTTGTACGTAGAAGCCCGTTATTGTGTTTTCAACACGGAAACGGATTTTTCAATCATATAACGCATCTAGAGAAAACTTAATAGCAAATAACAGCACGTATACAGTATTAAAAATAAAGAAATACAAATTATAATTTTTGGATTCTTTACATGCTGATATGCTCATTCATTACTGATTTACTATTGATGATGTTCAGCCGTTACTTATAAGGCATATTTATTAGCTGATAGGGAACAGTTCCTAACTTATGACGTGAAAAATATAGATAGACCTAAAAACATAATTTACAATTACAAAATGTAACGCTTTGTAAAATCAAAGTTTAAAACCTTCACTCCAAAAGCATACAAAGTGGTTCCGACCGAGCCTACCTATGCAATATATTAAAACAAACATCCCTGTATTTTCATTTCAGAAAAAAATACTGATCATTCTTATTTCTACAACTGTTGCTGAACGTATGTCCCTGTTTTCACTTGCCGGTCACTTGCGACAACTAAGGACGGGTATAATGGCTCCGGATCCGACGGAAAACAACATGTGCCTCCCGTTGGGAAAATTTATATCTGTTGAAGATGATAGTCACCAGTGTCCAGGCGGACTTAAGGAGAAGGGCAACGAAACAGAAGAAACAGAACAAACAAGATTATGTTGTGGATCTATGAGCATTGCCATAGAAAATCTTTCCGCCAAGGTACATAAACAACATCATAACTATCTGATATGATTAAGTATTATTTAATTCATATGTACTACATTTCAACAGCATTAGATATGCCATTTACTTTGTATCTTTATCTTATTTTCAGATTGTTAAAGACAAGTATGATGACGATGCTTTTCCTGGTAAGTTATAATATACTTACTTACAGTACATGCACCACTTTGTTTGATACAAACAGTAACCAATAATGATCTATTTTATTTTTAAAGATGATGCCTTCAAATAATTTTGAAAATAAATCAAAATTTCATTTGATAATTAATATGAAAACTTCATTCCCATCATTATATAAAACCTTTCGTAGAGAACTAAACTGAACTGCCGCTTTTTATTCTGCTTATTGTAGAAAACTAAACATTCATTGTTTTATATTTCATGTAGAATATCTATCCCTATTCTATTAGAACACTAAAATTTAACGGTGTATAATTTATGTAGAAATTACATCACTTGATATCACGGCATTTAACTGTTCCGAAAAGAAGACAGTACAGCTGGAAGCAAATCTTGTAGGTATTTCGGGTGATAATCAACAAGGTAATCTATGACAATTTATTGATTTATTGTCAATTATGTGAGGCACACGCAAAATTGATTTATAGTCAATAATATCCTTTCAAATTTGAAGACATATTTATTAAAATTGTAAGATTGTTGGCTTGTGACCTGAACACTCATTTAAGTCAATTAGAATTAGCGTATAGATTTCGTAAATTTAAAATCAATTCTTTCATTGTTGAATAAAATGAAAAATATGGGTACTTTACGAAATTGCTGTTGAATGAAAAGTATCTTTGCGCTGAATCATGACAAATCATTACCATTCTACATGTTATTTATTTTGTAGATCAAATGAACGCTTCTTCGAGGTTGATTTGGAATAGTACATACCCATCGTTTTCTTGTCCTAAGCTAAGATATCTGACAGACAACGGAACAATATACATCGAAACGAGTGGGTATTTCTACATTTCATCACAACTCAAGTCAAAACACTACTCCATAAATGGCACAGCCGGAGTTTCGGGCGCCAATTTTAAACATTTTATTTACAGAATATCAGAACATAGGAAAGAGCAAGTTCTGTTAGAAGGAGAAAAATCATTCTGTAAAGTTGCTTCAGACAGTTTTGAATGTACAAGTTTCATAGGTGCTATTTTCAAACTGGAGACCGGAGTCCAGCTATATGTAACCACCTCTCACCCAGGTAGTCTTGTTCCCGAGTCTAAAGATAATTACTTTAGCATTTATAGTGTGTTATGTACACATATATTTCCATAGATAAAATTATGCCAAAGAAAAGATGAGCGCATTTATGTTATTTGGCGGTATATTTCAATTGTGTTTATTTCAATATTCAGTAATGAGGAACTCACTGAATTTTTATCTACTAAACTAAAGCTATATGACGAAATAAGTAAAGTAACGTTCAGAGGAACACATCCTGTCGACTATACTAACAGGCAACAAGGAAAGGAAGGGACAAACATGAAAACAAAGGAATCACTTTAAACAAGCTTATACCTGAAATCATAAATAAAAAAGAATGTTGCTTATTTAATTAATAACTACTCTCATAATTATAAAACATTGCCGAAGACATCGTCTTTTGAGTTGTTATGTAGCGGCAAACATTTAGTCAAAAATGATCTTAAAAATGATTTTAATGCAGATATTTTATATAAAAATCATTTTGTGTGAACATATGTAATAATAATGCTTTGTGAAATTCATACCTTTATCACCATGGTCATATATTTTGTAAGTTTTGGTTTGAAAAAAAAAACAATAAAAAAAACTTGCATGTAAGTGAAATTAGGAGTTTTGTGGTACAGCAGGAAAATAAGAGAATTTTTCAGAAAACGTCGTTATGATGTGAATGAATAGCATTATTGCTTACTTGTGTCACTTATTTAGATGCTTCTCATTAAAACATATCTAACGAACTGTTTTATTATGCCCCCATTCGAAGAATAGGGGGTATATTGTTTTGTTAATGTTGGTCGGTTGGTTTTTCCGTCGGTAGACCACATGGTTTCCGCTGATTATCTTTTAAATATTTATAACACAGTTTCCATATTTCATTAATTGATTAGTGATATGTAGTAGATGACCCCTATAGATTTTGGGGTTCAAATGTCAAGGTCACATGGGTATTGAATGCCAGAATGGTTTCAGCTCATTATCTTGAAAACTATTTATCACTTAGTCTTTCACTTTTTGGCTGGCTATAACTAGTAGATGACCCCTTTATCAAAAGGCACAAAAATGTTTTTTTTTTAATAGTTATACGTAATACTTTTAGGGTGCAGTTATTTGAAACTTTACAAGGCTCTTAAAAAGTAATAAGGTTATTTTGTGAGACGTAAATGGATAAAAGGATCCGTTTCATTTTATAAAACGTGAAGATATCATTTGCTAAGATCATTACCTGAAACTAAGAAAGAATTTTCCTGTTTGTAATCCAATATGAAATGAAACTCCTTTGTATGTAACCAACCTTTTTTTTTTTTTGGGGGGGGGGGGGGTTCGTTTATATGTGATTAATCACGTTATTTGAATTCAATCAAATAACAGTTAACAATCCTACGGTATTTTGGTACGATATGTATCGTACATTTACGTACATTTACAGTTCCTTTTGTGTAACCATATCAGATTGGATATGATGAATTTTAAAATTGTTTGTTTAAACAATTAAAACCACAATTACCCGTGTTTAATGAACGTCAAAACTTTAGTTACATGGTAGTAATGATGAAAGAAAGATACGCTATGTTTTGTATATGCTTTAAATGGAATGAAACAAACTTCTATCATTTTTGGCGAACTTTCATTAGCTTTTAACTATCTGGGTTAAATCGGAACGAAACAAATGGATAAGATAGGGTTTCCAATAATGATTTAAGTTTGTACTCTGAAAGTGAAAACGATGGAGTACAGTAGTGATATAATATGGAATTTTTTGACGGGAAAAATGAGATGAGATCATGTAGGATTACGATAAACGATTTATGTTTGAAAATTATATGGCACAAACGCTTTAAGTTTATTACATTTTGATAGGTGTGAAATTAAATTGCTTATCAAACTCGTTTACAAAAATGTTATAAAGCACGACAGATGTCTATGTTATATTAATTTCTTTAACTCGTGTAATCAAATTTTATATGACATGACAACTCATGTGAGACCATTTATGTCTGTACTGTGTAACTAAAAAACGAAACCGTTGTTTAAAGTGACATTATGCTCATATTTTCATTGTCAAGTTGAGCTGAATTTGCTATATATTTCAAAAGATTACCTGTTTAAATGGTGTTTGACCAATAGTTTATATTGGAAAATGTTGAGGAATGGCGGAATGGGTTTGCGTGTAATATAATCCGGTGCATTTATTCTATACTATGATTCATACTTGTATTGTATTCGCGAACAACAAAATGCTTTCACAATGAGCCGTATATATTTCTATCTTTGACCATGACTACTTTATTACTGTACCGTCTTATGCGTCATTAAAGAACAACTCGTATGCTCTATACACGGAAATTCATAAATATACCAAGGATACATTCAAAATATACAATTGTAATCAAACTTAGTTATGCAGCTTGAGTGTATTATGTGACTCATTCGAAACTGAAGAATATCTTAACAAGTACAAGTGTTGCTGCAATGCAGAAATTGAGAAGCTCCGCGCAAAAAATCGCTCATTACAGATACCTTACTAAATCATTCCTACCCACAGGTCATGTTCTATTCAGATTAAGTACTATTGTACATGATTGCGGATGTTTTGTAAATCATTTTTGCATAGATATACTAATCGTATGCACTGTCAATGAAATGGGGGCCAGATATCAAATTAAAACAAATATGCTTTCACTGATGCCTACCTAATTCCAATACAAACAAGGCTTACAAGACTTGTAAATGTAATGTGATACGACAGTAGTGCATCATTGTTCTATTTATGTCACTTCTGTAGTTAGTAATATAAAATGTTATAAAATATCAAACATGCACATTTTCTTTTTCACCTAAAACACTACTTATGTTTTACAAATAGCAACAACTAATCATGGTAAGAAATATAAAAAGCCTTCTGTTTGTTTGTTTGTTTGTTTCATTGTACGCCTTTTCCCAACAGTATTTCAGTCATATAGGCGGGTAGTTTCCTAACCATCGTTCCTGGAGAGTAACACCAGTACTAGACAACCTTCCTCCGCGCTAAACTACCAAAGCATCTCCCGGGGATCGAACCCACGCCAGAGAGGTACCTGGATTAGAAGTCATCGACTTTAACCCCTCGACCACGGAGGCGGTATAAAAGCCATATGTGAATAAGCCAAAACAAAAACTTTCATCGACTTTCAAAACGTCCTTAACATGTTTCGAGGCAAATTGCATATCATGATATAACAAGAAAAAATATTGATGCAAAACACCAATTTGAAAGAGCATCCAAGCAAGAAAGCAACAAATGGCGATGAACTAATAGACATCTGGACCGGGTTGTTCAAAACATTGGTTAAAATTAACCAATGGATAGCTTATCCACTGGCTAAATTCTTAACCAGCGGCCAGCTATCCAGTGGATAAAATTTCATTGTTCAATAGTTGGATAGTGTACTGGCTACCTAACCAGTGGATAGCGTATTTATCCACTGGTTAAGTACCACAATGCAACAGGGCTGGTTAGTGATTCTGGAAACAAAATGGCCGATTTTTTAATGAATAATAAATTTATTAGAATCAGGAAGCTCCTAAAGAAATAATTTTGCATGTTTTGTGCTTTCTTGTTTTTGGAATTAAACATAAAGTATATCAGAGGCCTTAAAGTATTGATAGTTCTATTTTTCCCTTAGACACACAAAAGAAAAAATTCAAAAACAACTTTTTTTTCAAATTTTAAATTGAAATTACTTCCATTAGATGGGTAATGTTCTAACTAAGAAAATGAGTACTGACACTTGTATATTTTATTACAGAATAAGAAAGTTATGACTGTTTAACTGAATTTTCTGAACTACAACAACAACAAATTTATATTGAAAAAGGTTTCTAAAAGCACTTTTTCAGAAATGTTTCAATTTAATCCTATGGATTTCATATGGAATAATCTAGTTAATAAAAATAAACATATATTTGCAACCAAAATCTTGTTTTAAACAACTTTTAATGATTTTTACTGTTTTAATGATGATGACTAACCACTGGTTAAGGGCATTATCCGGTGGTTATAGGACTGGTTAAAGTTAACCACTGGATAACGCATTTTATCCGTTGGATAAGTTTTGAGCAACAGAATTTATCCAACAGACAAAATTTAACCAGCGGATAATGAATTTAACCACTGGTTAACACTAACCAATGTTTTGAACAACCGGATCCTGATGAGCAGATATTCTTAAAGGGACTCCACTGAGGTTTTTTGACATGGTGGGACTGAAAATATGTTTTTCTAGATAAATGTACAATTTGATGTCGGTTTAGACCACTTATCTTTATGCAAAATTTCACATCATTCTCGCACTTCATTTTTCCAGAACAATTATTAAAATTGTTAAAAATGACCCAAAATGAAAAGCGTTTAAACGCTTTTCACTCAAATCGGGCTAAGAAAAGCATAAAAATACAATTGTCAAATTATTTTAAAGTATTTTTCTTAACTATCTTTGCATATATTTCTGTTTAAAGTACCCCAGCTCATTCATGTAAGAAATTTTAATGTTATGTTTTTAGGCTTTTAAACCTCATAGAGTCCCTTTAAGTTATAAATTTGTCAATGGTTAATTGGATTTTACCAGAATTATATATATCATAGATAAATGGGCGGACGAAAGACATTGTTCATCATGAACTTTGGTAGGCTTAACAAAAAATACAAGGATATGTGATAATTCGAGCATTTTTCGAACGAAAGTCGGCGCGACCCTGTGAAACATGTGAAAGTTGAGTAAATCCAGTAAAAGTCGTGTTTTATTCGTACATGCACGTGCTACTACCCAGTCTAACTCGTGCCAACTAATCCACAGGCACGGTTGGAGCTAAACACTAGTGCCAGTCAATCCGTGTATAAACCGAGTATACTGTATCCAACCGTGTTCTGTGTGAGACGGGCTTTAAGCACTTTCGGTTTATAAAGTATATTAAAATATACAGTTTTCTTTTATTTCTATACATTTACTTAATTAACGTGGACTTAATCCCGATCAAAAGAAATAAACTTAGTCAACAATTCCAAGAATTTTAAATACTATTTGTGTTTTAATGTTTAGCTTAGATCGAAATACCATATCCCTTTTGTCTATTCATATCATAGTGTTCTGTCGCCTCCCAGAGCGAAAGTACGACATAGTTTAGGTCCGACTCTCGTATTGATATCCACTCACATGAGAAATGGTCTCTAATCCTACCTAAAATTGTGTTTTCGTGCTAAAGAGGTTATTTTTCTAGGAGAATGAAATGCTTGACATATAAGAAAATGATCATGTTATATAGCGGTAGCAAAATATTGAAATACATGAAATATTTCATTTTCTTAAGAAAACAATATAATGTTTGTTACAAATTAGTTTTCATACTTAAAAATATCCCCAATTCATCCAGCCAGTTCATGTCCCATTGAATCTTACGGTTTTTCCTGCACTTTTTCAGTCAATCGCAGGCCATGTTACAATGCAATTAGTCAAGTCAGCCAATATAACCATGAATTAACTTCCTGGATCCGGTTGTTCAAAACATTGGTTAGTGTTAACCAGTGGTTAAATTCATTATTCGCTGGTTAAATTTTGTCTGTTGGATAAATTCTGTTGCTCAAAACTTATCCAATGGATAAAATGCGTTATCCAGTGGTTAACTTTAACCAGTCCTATAACCACCGGATAATGCCCTTAACCAGTGGTTAGATATCATCATTAAAACAGTAAAAATCATTAAAAGTTGTTTAAAACAAGATTTTGGTTGCAAATATATGTTTATTTTTATTAACTAGATTATTTCATATGAAATGCATAGGATTAAATTGAAACATTTCTGAAAAAGTGCTTTTAGAACCTTTTTCAATCTAAATTTGTTGTTGTTGTAGTTAAGAGAATTCAGTTCAACAGTCATAACTTTCTTATTCTTTAATAAAACATACAAGTGTCAGTACTCATTTTCTTAGTTAGAACATTACCCATCTAATGGAAGTAATTTCAATTCACAATTTGAAAAAAAAAAGTTTTTGATTTTTTTTCTTATCAGTGTCTAAGGAAAAAATAGATCTATCGATACTTTAAGGCCTTTGATATACTTTTTGTTTAATTCCAAAAACATGAAAGCACAAAACATGCAAAATTAAGTCTTTGGGAGCTTCCTGATTCTTATAAATTTATTATTCATCAATAAATCGGCCATTTTGTTTCCAGAATCACTAACCAGCCCTGTTGCATTGTGGTACTTTACCAGTGGATAAATATGCAATCCACTGGTTAGGTAGCCAGGGTACTATCCAACTGTCGAACAATGAAATTTTATCCACTGGATAGCTGGCCGCTGGTTAAGAATTTAACCAGTGGATAAGCTATCCATTGGTTTATTTTAACCAATGTTTTGAACAATGCGGTCCAGGTTAACTTTATTACTCCGAAACTTTACTACTTGTCTATTTATAGATCGAAATCATAATACATGTAATATTTTTCTTACCGTTTCATATCCAGTAGCATATTTTGCGTGTATAGTGTGATTAGTTTACTGATTGTAATAAAATCAAACAATTCAATTAATGAAGATAAATCACAATTCACTTTTCATATAAACGTTTTTTTTAAGCTTTACATAGTTGTGTATCAATAAACTTTGTTGTTTCACTGGTTAGGGTCCATGTCATGCATGAATTTGCCGCTTTTATTTTTTCTGTCTGCGGTAAGAAAGTTTACAATGCTTTTATCGCAACAATAATAACGCATTTTGTTTATTTAATATATTCTTTGCATAACATCACAAATGAACTAACGCCGCAGGTTTCATCCTTATCAGTTGATAAATTTATAAAGGAAAATTCGGCGCCAGGTCGTAAGCAACGTGATGTATACAACTCATTTATAAGGATTTAACTCAATACAGGATTTGAGCAGTACCTCTAATCATGATCACAAAATAGACAAATTTGTTTGTTTTTTTTTTTCGCCGATTTTTACATGTTTCATTCATTTCCATACATAAATCAGTTTGAAAAGATGAATTAGACATTTTAAAGTTCATTCCGCTGGGTAAAAAGGCAAGAGTTTAGCATTTTATCATTTAAGCGCCTTGTCTGGTATTTACCGGAATACGGTATTTAGTGTGGTGTTCCAATCCTTTTTTTAGTCTCACTCCATTCATAAAGGCATTAAGTTGTGAATACGGCCCCAGAATATCGTATGGTTGGAGTTATCAAGCACTGATGTTAACATAATATAATCCAGTCTGAAACGTAAGTTTAAAATATTTAAAACTTAAAAAAATAATACTTGAATGATAAGGTGAAACACTTTTGTAGATCTATTATATCTTTATACATTAGCAACAATAATGTGGAAAATAGAACAGCGTTATACGAAAATCAACAGCGGTAACGATCTCCGCTTGAAAAATAATGTTAGTGATCTCTCTTATACCGAAATGATATCAGTTTCAGCGGTGTATTTAACACCTGTCTTGTCGTTTCGATGCAAAATAATAACCACGGCCTTCGTGGTCAATCCCTATATACACATCAAACTCAAATGTTAAATAGCACATAATACACCGCTGAAAACGATATTATTTCTTAAATAACCTCCCATATTGTCCCTGTTTCTATTCGATGTCATACACTGTTAGTCGGTTATATGTGTCTGTTGTCGGTTGCGTATCTTGGTCTTTAAGGAATAAAAATCTGGAAACAAAGTGATCCCTCGGAAGCATTAATCACAACAAAATTACTTAAGAATTGCAGACTCGGTTTGATTGAGTCTGTACATGAGGGATAATGAATAAGTGCAACATCCCTCACGCCCCCTAGCACCGGCTGAGCGGTACTCAATTCTCAACACTTAATAGTGTGGGCATCAATTATCCGGAAGGACCAGAAAAATATAACAACACTGAAGTGAAGTACGGGGCAACTTTTTACAGCTGCCACACAGCACTTGACACCTGCTGTTGTGAAGTAAAAAAATCTGGAAACAAAGTCATCCCTCGGAAGCATTAATCACAACAAAATTACTTAAGAATTGTAGACTCGGTTTGGTTGAGTCTGTACATGAGGGAAAATGAATAAGGGCAACATCCCTCACGCCCCCTAGCACCGGCTGAGCGGTACCATATATTATTTCCATATAAACCTATATTATTTTCCATATGTGTGATACTGTCAAGGTTTTTTTTAATGTCATTGTTACCTTTACAATTTTGAGTATTTTTTTCTGTTGTTAAAATCTCCCCGAGCATCTCAACAATGATTCACCATGATCATCTACTTGTTACCATTTATCTTATGTTGAAACCCTCTTTACAATATCCAGGAATATGCCTTTCGAACAAATACAGAAGTACCTCAAATACTGTTCAATCAAATCATGTTGAATACATTCAGAAAGTGTATAGGGAAAGTACCTTTAAGTTAGATATCCACTCAGTTTAACAATTTATTACAAGATAATAAATTTTATCAGCGAAAGAATTTTGGTGTATTTATAGACTACATTTCATAACTTATCAAATTATTTTTTTTATCTGCACGTTTCATACTTAACCCCGTTAAGTTTGCGATAATGACATAACTTTTACAACATAACAATGTGAAAATTCGGCTTTCTTTGATAAAGAAAATGTGGGAAAATATATTCCATACTTTGGATTGACATTAAAACAAATGATATTGATCTCATTAGATAATCATTGAATTGTAAAGGAATATTTCAAGAATGCCCTCTCGAGTTTGAAATTGACCGTAGTAGCCCTTAATTGTGTTTTGAACACGGGTACGGATTTTTTTGTTATCATATAATGCGTGTAGTTAAAAATAATAAATAACAAATTATAATTTTTGGCCTTTTTGCACGCTGATATGCTCATTTATTACTGATTTACTATTGTATATGATTAGCCGTTAGTTATGGAGCTTATTTGATATTTTCTTATAAATTTGGAAAAAATTCCACTCATGACATGAAAATATTGATAGAATTGGCAATATCATATATATTTCATAATTTACAAGGACAGAATGTAACGCCATCTTACATTCCAAAGGCATACGTACAAACTGGTTTCCACAAAGCCTACTTATGCAATATGCTGAAACATACATCACTCTATTTTCATTCTAGAAAACATTACTTACTGTCCTTATTCCACAACCGTCTTTGAAATAATATCCTTTCAATTACCAGTCACTGGCGACAATTAGAGTTAGACAAAATGGCTCTAAATGAATCGAACATTTGTCTCCCGTTGAGAACACTTGTCATACGATCTGTTTAAGATGATAGTCACCAGTGTCCAGACGGACTTAAGGAGGTCAACGAAACAGAAGAAACAATATTATGTTGTGGATCTATGAGCATTGTCCCCAATAAAGTTTCCGCCAAGGTACATAAACAACATCATAACTATCTGACATGATAAAGTATTCTTTAATTCAAATGTAATGCATTTAAACAGCTTTAGATATGACATAGAATTTATGTTTTAATTTTATTTGCAGATTATTACAGACGAGTATGATGACGATGCTTTTCCTCGTAAGTTATAGTATTCTTACCTACCTACAGTACATGTACTACTTGTTTAAAACAAACAGTAACTAATAATGATCTATTTTATTCATCAATTTGAAAGTTTTAAGCATTCAAACAATTTTGAAAATAAAACAAAATTTCATTTGATAATTAATCTGTAGAACTTCATTTATAGCATTGTATAAGATCATTATATTATCCTCTTTCGGAGAGAACTAAACCGAATTGCCGCTATTTATTATTAATTATGATTATTGTAGGAAACTAAATATTCATTGTTTTATATTTCATGTAGAATATCCATCACTTGATATTACGGTATGTAACTGTTCTGAAAATAAGACTGTTCCCTGGAAGCAAATCTTGTAGGTATTTCGGGTGATAATCAACAAGGTAATCTATGATAATTAATTGATTTATTGTCAATTATGTAAGTCACATGTAAAATTAATTTGTAGTCAATTATGATATGATAATATCCTTTCAGATTTTAAGACATATTTAATGAAATTGTAAGATTGTGAGCTTGTGATTTGAAAACTCACTTAAGTAAATTAATATTAACGTTTAGATTTTGTAAATTTTAAATTAATCCTTTCATTGTTATTTGGCTTGAAATATGGATTATTTATGAAAGAGCTGTTGAATGAAAAACTATTTTTGCACTGAATCATGACAAATTATTTAAAAGATTGTTTGCAGTGAACCTAATTGAATACTCTAACATTGAACAGATGACTGCATATTCCACTATTCTACATGTCATTTTTGTGTAGATCAAATGAGGTTGTATACCAATCGTATTCGTGTCCTAACCTAAGATATGTTACAGACGATGGAACAATACACATAGAAACGAGTGGGTATTTCTACATTTCATCACAACTCAAGTCAAAACACTACAGTATAAATGGCACAGCAGATGTTTCGGGCGCCAGTCATTGATCACGTAAGTAATAAACAGTGTTGAGTTTAACTAAATAGATTAATAAAGAGTAACGTTTTTTGTTTAGATTGATAAAACGTAGACGATGAATGTTAGAATAATGATAATCTATATGTAAAGATTTAAACTGATAGTTATCAGGAAAGCGAATTTGAGTTGTCACTTGGTAAGATCTGCTCTTGCGTTAAACAGTTATTTTATTTGACAGTATTTTTCCTCATTGCTGGTGCTATATATAGATTCATTGCTGTTAGAAGTTTTCAAGCTCTCATACAATTTAATGTATGTCGGACAGTGAACTTTAAAATGGAATCAAACAATTCAATTATGAAAGAACGATCACGCTTAACATATCAGGTAGAGTTCATTTTTGTGTCTTTTTTCTTAAAAGTCTTAAAAGGTTTGATCATGTTTTCAATTTTTAACGAATATTAGTCGTAATAATCTGACATTAAAAAAAAGAATCTTGTTTTTGATTTTTATGTATTTAATGAACATCCCAGAAAGGATTTTTGCTCTTCTATGAGTTAATTGACGTCATATCTAGTGTTTAAAAGTGTATGTCAATGGACTTTTCTTTAAATGGTCAAATTTAAATTTTAAAGCAAAAAACATCCTATCTCAGGACATGAAAATATACAAAGATCTATCAATAACATAATTAATTAGTACAGAATGTAATGCTTTGCTGACTCAAAAATCAAAGCCTACTCTCAAAACCGTACAAAATGGTTTCGACCTATGCAATATATACTAAAACATCCCTCTATTTTCATTCCAGAAAACATTACTGATTGTCCTTATATCCGCAACTGTTGTTGAACTGATAACCTTGTTGGCACTTGCCGGTCACTGGCGACAATTAAGGTCGGATATAATGGCTCCAAGGGAATTCAACATCTGCCTCCCGTTGCGGACACTTATCATAGAATCTGGTGAAGAAGAAAGTCACCAGTGTCCAGACGGACTTAAGGAAAAGGTCAACGAAACAGAAGAAACAAAATTATGTTGTGGATCTATGAGCATTATCCTCAATAACGTTTCCGCCAAGGTACTTAAACAACATCATTTCTATTGGACATGATTAAGTATTATTTTATATATATGTACTACATTTTCAACAGCATTAGATATATCATAGACTTTGTATCTTTCTCTTATTTTCAGATTGTTAAAGAAAAGTATGATGACGATGCTTTTCCTGGTAAGTTATACTATACTTACCTACAGTACATGCACTAATTTGTTTGATAGTAGATACAAACAGTATCTAATAATGATTTCTTTTTTATATATACTGATTTTGATACTGATCTTGATCTATTGATTTTTACCATATGTGTGATACTGTTAATTTTGTTTTTAAATATGTCGTTGTAACATTGGCATTTTTATGCGATTTTGCCTGTCGTTAAAATATCCCCCTTCATCTATACAATGATGCTTTATATATATATAACTATTTAAAAAAAGAAACAAAATTTTATTTGATAATAAATAATTATGTAAAATCTTATTCCAATCATTGTATGAGCCCATTATTTTATCCCCTTGTGGAGAGAAGTAAATCGAACTACCGCTGGTGTACTAATTAATTTGCTTAATGTAGAAAAACTAAATATTTAATGTTGAATAATTTATGTAGAATATCCATCACTTGATATGACGGCATTAAACTGTTCCGAAAAGAAGACTGTACCGCCGGAAGCCAATCTGATTGGTATTTTGGGTGTTAATCAACAAGGTAATCTATGAACATTTATGATTTATTGTTAATAATATGAGGCACACACAAAATTAATTTATAGTCAATAATGATATGATAATATCCTTTCAGATTTTAAAACATATTTATCAAAATTGTAAGATGTTTGGCTTGTGATCTGAAAACTCACTAAAGTAAACTAAAATTAAGGTTTAAATTTTTTAAATTTAAAATAAATCAGTTTTTATTGAATAAAATAAAATGGGTTCCTGGAAATATGGATAATTAACGAAAGTGCTATTGAATGAAAAAGTATTTTTGCGCTCAATCATGGCAAATCATTTTTAAAGATTGTTCGCAGTCATGTCTCGCCTGATACTAATTAGATACTCTAACATTGAACAGATGAACGCATATTCCACTTATTTTGTAAGTTTATTTTATCATTTATTTTTTAGATCAAACGAACGATTGTTCGAGATTGTTTTGGAATAGCACCTATCCATCGTTTTCTTGTCCTATGCTAAGATATCTGACAGACGAGGGAACACTAAACATCGAAACGAGTGGGTATTTCTACATTTCATCACAACTCAAGTCAAAACACTCAACCATAAATGGCACAGCAGGTGTTTCGGGCGCCAATTTTAAACATTTCATTTACAGAATATCAGAAGATAGGAAAGAGCAAGTTCTGTTAGAAGGAGAAAAATCATTTTGTAAAGTTGCTTCAGACAGTTTTGAATGTACAAGTTTCATCGGTGCTGTTTTCAAACTTGAGACCGGAGACCAGCTATATGTAACCACCTCTCATCCAGGCAGTCTTGTTCCCGAGTCTAAAGATAATTACTTTAGCATTTATAGTGTGTAATGTACACATATATTTCCATAAAAATTCAAAAGAAAAGATGAGCGCATTTATGTAATTTGGCGGTATATTCCAATTATGTTTATTATGAGGAACTAACTGAATTTTTATCTACTAAACTAAAGCTATATGACGAAATAAGTAAAGTAACGTTCAGAGGAACGCATCCTGCTGACAATGGGCATAGTTTGGCTTTAATGGGCAACAAGGAAAGGAAATGACAAACATGAAAACAAAGGAATCACTTTAAGCATGCTTATACCTGAAATCATAAATATAAAAAGAATGTTGCTAGTTTAATTAATAACTACTCTCATAATTATAAAACATTGCCGAAGACATCGTCTTTTGAATTGTTATGTAGCGGCAAACATTTAGCCAAAAATGATCTCGTATTTTAATGCAGATATTTTATATAAAAATCATTTTGTGTGAACATATGTTATAATATGCTTTGTGAAATTCATACCTTTATCACCATGGTCATATATTTTGTAAGTTTTGGTTTTGAAAAGAAAAAGAAAGAAAAAACACCTTGCATGTAAGTGAAATTTAGTTGTAGAGCAGGAAAATAAGAGAATGTTTCAGATGTGAATGAAAGCATAATGGCTTACTTGTGTCACTTATTTAGATGCTTCTCATTAAAACATATCTAACGACGGTTTTATTATGCCCCCATTCGAAGAATATGGGGTATATTGTTTTGTTAATGTTGGTCGGTCGGTCTTTGTCGGTAGACCGCATGGATTCCGCTGATTATCTTTTAAATATTTATAACACAGTTTCCATATTTCATAAATTGATTAGTGATATGTAGTAGATGACCCCTATAGATTTTGGGGTTCAAATGTCAAGGTCACATGGGTATTGAATGCCAGAATGGTTTCAGCTCATTATCTTGAAAACTATTTATCACTTAGTCTTTCACTTTTTGGCTGGCTATAACTAGTAGATGACCCCTTTCGATTTAGGGTCTTTAGGTCAAAGGACAAGGTCACAGGACCTTATATACAGAATGCATTCCACTCATTATCTTCTAAACTACTTGTTATCTAGTTTTTGTTCCGTATAAAATTGACAATCACTAGTTGATGACCCATATTGATTTTGAGGTCACTAGGTCAAAGGTCAAGGTCACAATAACATTTAATGTTAAAATGGTAAAGGAAGATGCTCATAGTTACATAATATGATAATGTATATTTTATTCCAACAAAATTACCAATGGCATGTGTCAAGGGCTAGAAAGGGAGGGGACATATATGCCGTTCGACATTTCCTGTTTATCAAAAGGCACAAAAATGTACTTTTTAATAGTTATACGTAATACTTTTAGGTTGCAGTTATTTGAAACTTTACAAGGCTCTTAAAAGTAATAAGGTTATTTTGTGAGACGTAAACGGATAAAAGGATCCGTTTCATTTTATAAAACGTGAAGATATCATTTGCTAAGATCATTACCTGAAACTAAGAAAGAATTTTCCTGTTTGTAATCCAATATGAAATGAAACTCCTTTGTATGTAACCAACCTTTTTTTTTGGGTGGGGGGATTCGTTAATACGTGATTAATCACGTTATTTGAATTCAATCAAATAACAGTTAACAATCCTACGGTATTTTGGTACGATATGTATCGTACATTTACGTACATTTACAGTTCCTTTTGTGTAACCATATCAGATTGGATATGATGAATTTTAAAATTGTTTGTTTAAACAATTAAAACCACAATTACCCGTGTTTAATGAACGTCAAAACTTTAGTTACATGGTAGTAATGATGAAAGAAAGATACGCTATGTTTTGCATATGATTTAAATGGCATAAAGCAACCTACTATCATTTTTGGCGAACTTTCATTAGCCTTTAACCATGTGGATTAAAACGAAACGAAACAAATAGATAAGATAGGGTTTCAAAAAAATGATTTAAAGTGAAAACAATGGAGTAGTGATATAACATGGAATTTTATGACGGCCAAAATTGATATGCGATCAGGCTGGATAACGCTTTACGATTTATGTTTGAAAATCACATAGCACAAACGCTTTAAGTTATTAGTTACATCTTATAGGTGTGAAATAATTGCTTGTATCATAGCTGTGAACCTTTCTGTTGCAAATGTGTCCGAGTTAAATCGTATACATATACTTGCACCGTGCGTGAACTGGAGTGCAGGTATTAGTTACCCGCACTCCAGAGCATGCCCATTGATTGGCTCATTTTTGCTGGGGTTTACTTATTGTGTCGGCAGAGAAAGTGAAAGCAACAGACATATCATATTTAGATGCTTGTTCATTGGTTACTTTTCTCCGGGGTTTCATATTGTGACACAGGGAACGTGTTTTCTATGTTTGACTATGATACAAAAGAGAAAGAACATCAAAACACTTGGCAATCTGATTAATACTCGGGGGCCACGCTCCCTCTTACAAATCAGATGGCCTCGTGTTTCGATGCTCTTTCTATTACTTATCAAACTCGTTTACGAAAATGTTATAAAGCACGACATATGTATGTGTTATATTAATTTCTTTAACTCGTGTAATCAAATTTTATATGACATGACAACTCATGTGGGACCTTTTATGTCTGAACTGTGTAACTAAATTTAGATTTATTAAATGTTCTTTGTGTTTATATAACCTTTTGTTATGTTTGTCTTTAATTAGATATACCGCAAAGAATTAAAGATATAAAGTTTAACAAATTAAATTCATAAAAGGTCTACTTAGTCAAACAGCAACCAGTCAGAAATATTATGGTTATTGTTTTATCACTCCTAACACAACAGTCTTTAGCAGTGCTTCGTCTCACATAAACATAAGCGCCTTCTCTAACATGAACCACTATAGCTCCCGTTCCACAGTGATCATCATTCATTTCTTCGGGAAATGCTGTACCCTTAACTTGTCAATTCCCAATTTTTATTTGTTTGGGTCGTCAGACCAAACAAATAATGGTAGCGAAATTTCAGACCCTGATGTGCTTATGTGCAAAACTGAAAGTAGTCTAAACTCCTCAAAGCGGTTACTTCCCTTTATATGTATACATGTGCCGACAAATTAAGCGGAGATCACTGCGTTAAGATTGTCAAATGACAGGCGCATTAATTTTCAAGCTTTCTCGGGGGAAAAATAGTTCCAGAATGGTCGAAGATTTCTATTATTGTGTTATTCTTTAAAGATATACATGCTTATATTAAGCTCCGTGATTATTTACATCAGTGTTAAACAACGGGGTTAGCATGAACAAAATATATCGAAATTAATAAGGGTTACAAACCCTAATTTAGAATAGTGTGGTTTTATTCAGGCCGTTAACATACTTCACCGTGGGCCAAGGGGTTTCTACGCTCTTTTAGGAAGCGAGAGGTCTGGAGTTCAAATCCCAGTTAAGGCGACTCATTTTTCTTTTAAATTGTTTAAGTCAAATAAACATTGACTTGAATATCAGTGTTCAATTAGGCTTATAGCCAATCTACTACAGTTAAAGCACTGGAAACAGCCTTGGTGGCACTATACAAAAACAAACTGGTTTATAATCTCACAACCTTCACCTTTCTGACATTCTGAGACCCAAACAAATTCAGCGCCTTCTGTGGTTTGATTTCAGCCGTAACCCACTATGCACGGACATCTGATCCCACTGTTACTGAAAACACATACGCCCATGTTATTTTGGACCATGCACATAGAAGTAGTTCCCGACCTCACTTCAATATTTTTTTTCAATATTATATTTTAAGATTGTGCCTGACAAATATTTTAGTCTATGTCACCTTCAAATATATCCGTATCTGTGATTTTATGAATCAGTCGATTTCAAGTTCACATTGTTCTCCTAAATGCTTCTTTTCAGTTAAAACAATAATTGATAATGATAAGAATAGGATAAAATATAAATACTGTCTGAAATATAAAAAGACTGTCCCACCCATTTTATAAAGTAAACATACAACAATTGAAAATATAGTGTATAGATATTGTGTAAATTCCTCTACATCAAAGACAAACTTTTCATGGTTTCCAAAGCAACGACTGCCACTTTGATATATAAAATGCAACTTTTTCTGTCGACTGAACTGAAACAACATACTGATTATATGTGAACTAGGGAACATTTGTGAAGTTGCCAATAATTTTGTTTCAGAAGTTTCCGTTTAATATTGCCTCTAAGCGGTTCTACATTAACTTAATTAAAAGGATTCTACTAAGGTTTTGACATTAATAATAATTGTAATTGTTTGAAATAATACCTTTTTCATTATTTCCTAACGAATAATTAATAATTAATCAGTTGTTTAAGCAAAATCTTTTTTTCCGGTTTATGTTACAACCGTTGAATTACTATGAGCAGAGTTTCACGAGCAACCTTAAATTTGCTATTTTCAAATTGTCGGACATAATCGTCATGGAACCGTGGACGATCATTTCAAAATCTTCCAATGCATGACAAAGTTACAATCCGGAAACGAATGTGTACCTTCAAACTTTCCTTGTAAGAATGCGTACCTTTAAACTATAAGTGTGGCCTTGATCTTGGCGGTATTATTAGGGGTCTTAATGTCGTCTTTATGTGGTAGACATATTTGCTAGGCTATTTTAAAATCTTTCAATGCATGACAAAGTTACTGTCCGTACACGAATGTTGAGTAAGTGGGACGCACAGAAAGACGGACGGACAGACAGTGTGCCCTTCGGGATATTATATTTCATTATCCCTCAAAATTGGAGAGCGTAACATATTTACAAAGTATATATAATGTACATACAGCAGAAGAGAATTATATACAAATGCATTACATTGTAATATAAAAGATACAATAACATGAAATTCTTTTACAATTGTAAAATTATGACTTATGGGTATTAAACGAAAGCGAAAGTATAGACTATGTTTTAAATCATTCATTTTAAACATGAACATTGCTATAATCATCCTAGGTGATAAAAATAATTAAAGTTACTAAGTTCCGTACCAATAACTGAATCTTAATCGAAAAACGAAAAATTAAGAGAAAGTGAAGGTACAGTCTTTGTGTTCATGCTTTATAAATGACTATCAATAGATGGATGTCATTAGCATTATTCCTAAATAAATCAATGATCTTAATTATTGAAAAAAGAAGAAAAAAAAAGAAGAAAAAAAAAACACAAAAAACAGAGAGCAGGTAAATAAAATAAATAACTATACAGTTTATGTCTGAGAAAAATACTACATATACTGTAAAGCGATAAAATTGCCTGCTTCTTTTTTTTTTAACGTAGAGATAAAAGTTTTGCAAGCGCGATAGCAATTTGAAAGTTGACAAGTACATTATCATGTAAAAACATTTCACATTGATATCTGTAGTTATGGCAAATAAATGTGCTGTTTTGGTCAAAACTTAAATTTGATATAATAGCGTTCCAGAAAGGCACGTCTTTTAGTCTCTTTCCTGTGACAAAAACACATAAGGTGTTCTGTAATGCCATTTGTAAGAAGATTGCAAATGATACAACGACGCACATATGGAAAAACACATCCTGGTGTCCAACTGCCTTGCCAAGTATTGCAGCAACCCATTTTGGACCCGGATTTTGTCGAATAATAACGCACAAAGGGGAAATCTTATAAGTATGAAGTAGAAATGTTAATGCTTGCACTTGTGGCGTTTAAAGTTTCTTAGAATAACTCTTTTTGTTGACTCATTGATTACCTTTATCTGTAAAATCTTCTTCCATTTAAATTTAGATAGAAACACACCGGTATCAATACAAGACTTTAGTATACAACGTTACAACAGATCATATTTCTGCAGTAATCTATATAAATTATGTCTGGAATAAATCTATGTTTCTGTTTATCCACATTCATATACCTAATCAATCTATTTACAAATATCTGTTTAGCAAGATATTTAGATGGCAATCAGCATAATTGACCAAATAACTGTAATTTCCTGTAATTTATCATAGTAAGTATGTTTGGTATATTCAACATACATAATGCAAACTTTGTGGAAAAAGATTTATGAAAATTTTTGTATAAATTTAACACAGAAGTTGTGTGCTAATTCTAAATTGGATATGTTTTTATTTGAGTAACAGTTCCAGTTTTAACAACCATAAAGCGCTTTAGGTACAACAACTGTCATGTATATTTTTCGGAGTGTAGCAGGACTTATAGAAACTGGATGCAATCTACTGCTACAAATGCTTAGTAATGTACCACGAAACTTAACACCTAAATTCTTATATGTGAAGTTAATAGGTATGACGTCATTTCCAAGAGAAAATATCACCGACTCATGCACTAGAGTAGCTGGGTTAAATGTTATAACAGCGCTTTTTGAAGGATTGTATAGGAAGCGCCATTTTCTCGAGTAAATGTTACAAATCTTCAGCATGTTATCTAGACCAGCGCTGCGGAGAATGATACGAGACCAATGTAATCGGCAACGGTGGGACAACGACCATATTTAAATTGTGTATGAAAACGCCATTCGCGCTGTCTTCCAACTCGCGTATTAATCCATTTATGAAGACAAGAATACATTTGATGGTGAACTTTATTCCTCCCTGTCGAGTACCTTGCAGTATTGGGAAATAGTTACAAGCTATGCCTTTATACTGTACATAACTGTATACATTTTATACACATCGTAAAAACGACTTTTAAAACGTTGGTATTAATGTGTTTCCCCGTTGTCAGAAATAGTATGTTGTAATTTATTAAATGAAACCATTTGTCCAGACGCGGTCGGAAGCCTGTCTGCAGTCTAGAAAACACATGTTAGACCCGATGAAGAGTTTTCTCGTGCAAAAATGTAAGCAAACTCCCTTAATGAAAAAGAGGTCATTTAAACAGCCGAGTGCACCTTGTTGAGAACTAATGGAGGATAATATGTGTTTTTTACATTTCCTAAGCAAAATTACTTCATACACTTTAAGTATTGATGAAGTCAGACTAATGGCTCTAATAACTGGGTCGTCGTGTTTCTTATTGCCACCTTTATGAACAGTAATAAATTTTACGCGATTTAAACGAATCTGGTTTTTTCACCACCTCTTAATATCAATGTATAGAAATTCGCTAATACCGGGGATAATATATCCGCGCCATATAACAAGTGTTCGTGGGCAATACCATCCGGTTCGTTTGCCTTACCTCTCGATAAAGTCTGAATGGCTGACTTTACATCTTCCTCGGCTATAGACACATTATTACTGAGATTCATATTAAAAGACTCAATCACATATTGTTCTACAAAATCATACCAAGGTTTATCAAACTGTTCTGAAGCTGTAGGTTTATACAGATCTTTGAAATAATTAGCCCACTGCTCTGCTATATCACTGCGACAGTTGTATTTTATTCCATTGAAGCACATGCTACTTCCTTAAACGCTACTTTGTTGTTTACGTGCCTGAATATCTTTCCAAAACAAATCACTATTTAATTCAGCTTTGACCTCTAGTTCATGGTCGAGATCACGAAAATATGAATTCACTGCCGCCCTATGCAATTTTCTAGTTTTTAGTCTTTGCAGATTTATAATTTGCATACTCCTTGTGGTTTATTCCGCGTGGTCGCCCTGCCCGGCACCACACTTCTCTGGCTTGTTTCACTTCTTCGTGACATTGAGACAATTAAATCGACCAATAAGGTTTCATGTACTTTCTATACTTTTTCTTTGGAAAAGAACATAATTATATTTTTTCAGTTATAGTATCATAAGTATCAGACAAATTCTCACCTTCGTTAAAATCAAAGTTTTTAAATGCAATTTTCAACTGTTCGTTATAATTGTCAATATGCATGCTTTGAACTTTTTTCCAGTTTATTGTTTCAACATTTGTATTAGTTTCGAAACTGACATCATTGTGCATGTAACACTCAAAGTTTAAACTACAAAGTATGGGTTTGTGACATGAAACATTTAAAGAACAATCATCAGCTACTTCAATGTAAGATAAAATGTTTGAGAATTCATAGCCTAACAATAAATAATCAATAGTAGACGTAAAGCGCCCATCATTAAAGACATATGTACTTGTCTTATTAAAGCATCTGTCCGAAGTGTTTACAGCAAATAAATTACAGTCATCTATAAAACAATTCAGGGTTGCAGAAAACTTTGCATTATCAATGTTTGCATTAAAATCGCCCATAAAGACAATGATATCTTTATCACAGTATGTATTATTAATATCATACATCATTGGTATAACTTCATTGTATGTTGTTACAGAATAGTTACTACATGGCAGATATACTTGAAAAAAATAGACAAATAATGAAGAACCAATTTCTAATTGTATCCCGATTATACGGTCACTATCAGTCTCAACTTTCGAAATTAATTTGTTATAACGTCTATGCCACATTATAGATACACCACCTTTTCTGACATTATTTATATCACAAACTGTATAATGCATAAATTCCGACGAGATAGAATCCATAAAATGAAAGTTCTTTTGCGTTAACCAACGCTCGGATAAGCCACATATATCTATATTTCCCTCATCTAAAATATTACTTAGGTAGCCCGCACTGGACATAATTCCAGTAATGTTCCATGTTTCATAAAAAGATATAAATCTACCATAATGGCCATCATTTGATAGATAAAAATTTACATTTTTTACATATAGTTTTAGTCAACATAGCATTTTGTTTCATCCAAAATACTGAAATGATTTGACCATTGTGAATGATCCGAAACATTCTGATATGATTCTTCCCGAGTGATGCCCCTTGTATTTTTGCATTATTTATCAGGTTTTCCACTGTAAAATGGGAAATCTTGTTTGTTGCCAAATGTTGAATGCCTTCCCGATTGGGTGAACCCTTTATTGCTAATTGTTATTATCCGTCGGTCTTGACAAATATGACCGTTTTCACGCCGTGACTCCAATGCCAACCACGGTTCGCATCAAAAGGTAGTGTGGCCAGAAGTCATCACTAAGAACAAGCCTTGCTTTATCATTGGCTATCAGTGTCAGTTTAAGTAGAACCTTATCAGGGTTGCCGACGTAACTTGAATTTTCTCATTCCTGTAACACAAGGCACCTTTTCCTCGATAACCGATTTAAGGAGCTCGGTATTAAGACACGAACTAAGACCAAGTACACAAAATCTCTCAGTGCGTTTCCTTTTAACAAGCTTAAAATCAATTTCAAAAAATCTATCGCCGCTCAACACTTGTTGTTCTCGAGTTGTCACCCGTACCGGTATTGTTTCCCCTACTTTCTCAGCCTCAGGCTTATAACCTATAACGTCATTGAATGAGACTGACCTCTCTCTTTCCCCATGTTTGTAACCAAATTTCTGTGCCCTTCGGCATATTTGCAAATTTAAAAGTCAATTTCACCGATTTTCCACGGCGGAATGGGTTTGCGTGAAATATAATCCGGTGCATTTATTCTATACTATGATTCATATTTGTATTGTATTCGCGAACAACAAAATGCTTTCACAATGACCCGTATATATTTTTATCTTTGACCATGACTAGTTTATTACTGTACCGTCTTATGTGTAATTAAAGAACAACTCGTATGCACTATACACGGAAATTTATAAATATACCAAGAAAGGCCATACATTTAAAATTTACAATTGTAATCAAACTTAGTTATGCAGTTTGAGTGTATTATGTGACTCATTCGAAACTGAAGAATATCTTAACAAGTACAAATGTTGCTGCAATGCAGAAATTGAGAAGCTCCGCGCACAAAATGCACTCATTACAGATACGTTACAAAATCATTTCTACGCACAGGACATGTTCTATTCAGATTAAGTACTATTGTACATTATTCCGGATGTTTTGTAAATCATTATTGTATAGTTATACTTATAGTATGCACTGTCAATGAAATGGGGGCCAGATATCAAATTTAAAAAAAATATACTTTCACTGATGCCTACCTTGTAAGGAAAGTAATTCTAATACAAACAAGTCTTACAAGACTTGTAAATGTAATGTGATACGACAGTAGTGCAACATTGTTCTATTTATGTCACTACTGTAGTTAGTAATATAAAATGATATAAAATATCAAAGCATGTACATTTTCTTTTTCACCTAAAATGCTACTCATATTTTACAAATAGCAACAACTAATCATGGTAAGAAATATAAAAAGCCTTATGTAAATAAGCCAAAACAAAAACTTTCATCGACTTTCAAAATGTCCTTAACATGTTTCGAGGCAAATAAAAAACATTGATGTAAAACATCAAAGAGCGTCCAAGCAAGAAATCAACAAATGGCAATTAACTAGTAGACATCTGATGACCAGTTATTCTCAAGTTATAAATTTGTCAATCGGTAATTGGATTTTACAAGAATTGTATATATCATAGAAAAATGTGCGGACGAAAGACATTGTTCATCATGAACTTTGGTAGGCTTATCAAAACATACAAGGATATGTGATTATTCGAGCATTTTTCGAACAAAAGTCGGCGGGACCCTATGTAAAACCTGTGAAAGTCGAGTAAAAGTCTTGTTTAATCGTACCAGATCGTACTTGGAACCATACAACATGTCGTATGAAAATCGTGTTCAAACCTTGCTTGACAGAGTATATCCGTCCTTTATTCGTACATGCACGTGTTACCATCGAGTCTAACTCGTGCCAACTAATCCCCAGGCACGATTGGAGCTAAATACTCGTACCAGTCAATCCGTGTATAAACCGAGTATACTGTATTGGAACCGTGTGCCCAACCGTGTTTTGTGTAAGACGGGCTTGAAGCACTTTCGGTTTATAAAGTATAATGAAATATACAGTTTTCTTTTATTTCTATACATTTACTTAAATAACATGGACTTAATCAATATAAAATGGAATAAACTAAGTCAACAATTCCAAGAATTTTAAATACTATTTATGTTTTAATGTTTAGCTTAGACCGAAATACCGTATCCCTTTTGTTAATTCATATCATAGTGTTCTTTCGCCTCCCAGAGCAAAAGTAGGACATAGTTTAGGCCAGACTCTAGTATTGATATCGACTCACATTAGAAATGGTCCCTAACCCTACCTAAAATTGAGTTTTCGTGCTAAAGAGGATATTTTTCTAGGAGGATGAAATGCTTGACATCTAAAAAATGATCTTGTTATATAGCGGTAACAAAATATTGAAATACATGACATATTTCATTTTCTTAAGAAAACAATATAATGTTTGTTACAAATTAGTTTTCATACTTAAAATTATCCCAAATTCATCCAGTCAGTTCATGTCCCATTGAATCTTACGGTTTTTCCTGCACTTTTTCAGTCAATTGCAGGCCATGTTACAATGCAATTAGGCAAGTCAGCCAATATAACCATGAATTAACTTCCTGGTTAACTTTATTACTAGTTTATTTATAGACCGAAACTTTACTACTTGTCTATTTATAGATCGAAATCATAATACATGTAATGTTTTTCTTACCGTTTCATATCCAGTAGCATATTTTGCGTGTATAGTGTGATTAGTTTACTGACTATAATGAAATCAAACAAATCAATTAGGGAAGATAATTCACATTTCAGATAAACGTTTTTTAAGTTTTAAATAGTTGTATATCAATATACTTTGTTGTTTCACTGGTTAGGGTCCATGTCATGCATGAATATGCCGCTTTTATTTTTTCTGTCTGCGGTAAGAAAGTTTACAATGCTTTTGTCGCAATAATAATACCGCATTTTGTTTATATTTTCCGTTCATTTAATATATTCTTTGCACATGATGCTAAGAGAACATCTCAAATGTACTAACGCCGCAGGTTTCATCCTTATCAGTTGATGAATTTATAAACGAAAATTCGGTGCCAGTTCGTAAGCAACGTGTTGTATACAACTCATCAATAAGGATTTAACTCAATACAGGATTGGAGCAGTACCTCTAATCATGATCACAAAATAGACAAATATCGTTTTTTTCCGCCGATTTTTACATGTTTCATTCATTTCCATACATAAATCAGTGTGAAAAGATGAATTAGACCTTTTAAAGTTCATTCCGCTGGAGTTTAGCATTTTATCATTTAAGCGCCTTGTCTGGTATTTACCGGAATACGGTATTTAGTGTGGTGTTCCAATCCTTTTTTTAGTCAAAGGCATTAAGTTGTAAATACGGCCTCAGAATAACGTCAATATAAACTGACATGGTTGATGATTTATCAAGCACTGACGTAAACATAAAATAATACAGTCTGAAACGTAAGTTTAAAATATTTAAAACTTAAAAAAATAATGCTTGAATGATAAGGTGAAACACTTTTGTAGATCTATGATATCTTTATACATTAGCAACAAAAAGGTGAAAAAATAGAACAGCGTTACACGAAAATCAACAGCGGAAACGATCTCCGCTTAAAAAATAATGTTAGTGATCTCTCTTAGGCAATAGAAAATAAATAACTAGATTCTCATCCAAATTTTGGGAAAAATGGGGCGGGTGGGTGGATTTTAATTTTTATTTTTTATTTTCCATTCTCGGTCTGGAATTGCACACAAGGAGGTTAATACTTGTGAATTTGTTCTATATAATAGGTTCTAATATTATGTGTTTGTAAAATACATAGATTCAGATTGAGAATAGAAGCAACATGACAATATATCTTGATTGTAATGATCTAGCTGTTTTATTGAACCATTCATATTTTGACATCAAACCAATTGATGTTTGGACAATATAAAAAAAAAACAATATATAGATCTAAATGTATTGTTACAAAATAAGACATCTTAATTTTATAAAAGAGTTGAATAAAGCTGACTATGCCTATGCCAATCAATAGGGCCTAGTGCTTTTACATGTGTAAATTAATCAGTCAACCACTGAAGCTACACAAAAAGACAATCCTATTTATATATCACATTGCAAAAATAACATCTAAGCTATTGAAAATTTGACAAAGAAAGTACAAAGATTTTCCTATTATATTAAAAGGCTATCTTATTTTCACTTTTATACCATGACTAGATATTATAAAGATGACATACAAAATCAAGCAGCACACTGACCATGAAGATTCTATGCGAAATTCATTGTTAAGGCCACAAGGACCGGCACCCTTTTGTTTATTTTTGGTTCAGATGATTATTTCAGGCCGTGACATTTCAAGTATTATATGATAACAACCTGGGTGAATGTCAAAATGACGGCTTTCCTTAGTGTGGCTTTTAATGAAGAAACAAAACAAAATGTAGACGGTAGTAAAAATAAAAAATTTCAAAATCCTGAGACTCTCAATTCTGCTGTTTCTTCTTGATTAATTCCATCATGGAGCTTGTATAATATATCTGTGATTCCACACACACCCCTCTCTCAAGAAAATATCCATTGTACAACACACACTGGCAAATTTCTCTTTCTAAACTAATGTAAACAATACAGTAAATAAATTTAATAAATAAACTATATTTAAAGTGTTATTGGACAAATTTTATCAATACAAGGCTTCCTTTTGGTGACTTCTTTTTTTTATTATATAAATCGGCATCGCGAAAATATGTGACAAACAAGAAAATGTCTGTTTCCTGCATAACCATTCACAATTCTAGCTTATTGTTGATTTTGATTTGATCAGATTAATTATTTTATGAGTATTTTTAGATTGTTATTCAGCTGCTGTTTTAAAAGGCATTGTAAACAAAATTTCCAAATTTGTAATTTACGGCAATTTACCGATGCTGTTTATGAACTGCTGTTTATTTGAATATTTTACTTGTCCAAAATTGGTCTTTTGTGGTTCAAACTTCAATATAGTTTAAGTTCTTTAACACTTTTCATTTTAACTATCAAAACAGGTTATTTTTAGCTCTTAGAAATTTTATTTGGACCCGAGGATTTTTCACGCTCGGCCCGCATGATCCGATCTATTCAGCCAGGACCGAGACCGAGACTGACGGACTTTCGGTCGTACAGATGATGAAACACTTATATACTTTAAGTACTCGGCATCCATACACAGTAATCAAGCTTAAAACTTTTCTTTCTTTCTTTCTGTCTTTTTTCTTTCTTTCTTTTTCTTTCTTTTTTTTTTTTTTTGAAAATAAAAATCGTTCGGGCGGAGCCATTTTTGCCGGGCGGGCGGGGATGAGAATCTGGGAATTTATTTTCTATTGCCTTATACCGAAATAATATCAGTTTCAACGGTGTATTTAACACCTGTCTTGTCGTTTCGATGCAAAATAATAACCGCTTTGGCATACGGCCTTCGTGGTCAATTCCTATATACACATCAAACTCAAATGTTAAATAGCAGATAATACACCGCTGAAAACGATATTATTTCTTAAATAGCCTCCCATATTGTCCCTGTTTCTATTCGATGTTATACACTGTAAGTCGGTTATATGTGTCTGTTGTCAGTTGCGTATCTTGGTCTTTAAGTCTTTAAGGAATAAAAATCTGGAAACAAAGTAATCCCTCGGAAGCATTAATCAGAACAAAATTACTTAAGAATTGCAGACTCGGTTTGATTGCGTCTGTACATGAGGGATAATGAATAAGTGCAACATCCCTCACGCCCCCTAGCACCGGCTGAGCGGTACTCAATTCTCAACACTTAATAGCGCTGGCATCAATAATCCCGAAGGACCAGACAAATATAACAACACTGAAGTGAAGTACGGGGCAACTTTTAACAGCTGCCACACAGCACTTGACACCTGCTGTTGTGAAGTATACAAATCTGGAAACAAAGTGATCCCTCGGATTCATTATTCACAACAAAATTACTTAAGAATTGCAGACTCGGTTTGATTGAGTCTGTACATGAGGGAACATGAATAAGTGCAACATCCCTCACGCCCCCTAGCACCGGCTGAGCGGTACCATATATTATTTCCATATAAACCTATAAACCTATATTATTTTCCATATGTGTGATACTTTCAATGTTTTTTTTAACTATGTCATTGTAACCTTTACAATTTTGAGTCATTTTTTTCTGTTGTTAAAATCTCCCCGAGCATCTCAACAATGATTCACCATGATCATCTACTTGTTACCATTTATCTTACGTTGAAACCCTCTTTACAATATCCAGGAATATGGCTTTCGAACACATACAGAAGTACCTCAAATATTGTTTAATCAAATCATGTTGAATAAATTCAGAAAGTGTATAGGGAAAGTACCTTAGATATCCACTCAGTTTGACAATTTATTACAAGATAATAAATTTTATCAGCGAAAGAATTTCGGTGTATTTATAGACTTCATTTCATATTGCTGTATAAATTATCAAATTATTTTTTTTATCTGCACGTTTAATACTTAAACCCTTTTAAGTTGACGGTATTGACATAACTTAAACATCACCACAATTTGAAAATTCGGCTCTCGTTGATAAGGAAAATGGAGGAAAATATATTCCATACTTTGGATTGACATTAAAGCAAATGATATTGATCTCATTAGATAATCATTGAATTTAGAAGAATATTTCAAGAATGCCCTCTCGAGTTCATAATGAAAAATTGACCGTAGTAGCCCGTAATTGTGTTTTGAACACGGGTACGGATTTTTTTGTTATCATATAATGCCTGTAGTTAAAAATAATTAAATAACAAATTATAATTTTTGGCTTTTTTGCACGCTGATAATATGCTCATTTATTACTGATTTACTATAATTGTATATGATTAGCCGTTAGTTATGGAGCTTATTTGATATTTTCTCATAAATTTGGAAAAATGTCCAAAATCATGACATTAAAATGACAAAAATGTCAAAGAAAAATCGTAAATTATATTTGAGAACATTTTATACTTTTTATTTCATCTTTACTTGACTAGATTTCAAACATTTGCCAAAATGTTTAAGAATTTTTACTACACTTAAGTAACTCGTATCTTTAAGTATGCTGATAAAGGCATTTTAAATATAACACGTTTTCTTAAACTGTTTGCGCCTATCAATATAATTCTGAACATCTTGTAAACCATTTGTCCATCAAAATGTTCGTAACGCAACGTAATTAATTTGTTTCAGTTCGCCACAATTTTCGCCCCACCTTGACTTATTACCTAATTCATTATGCAATGCATTTCTGTAGTGTAGTGCATATTCGTTGCAGAAAATTCATTTATTTTTAAAATCTCACTAACTACGCAATAAATATATGTATGATTTATTCTACTTGAATCTCTAAATTATTTTGCCATTTATTTATTTGCTCATTTGTCTATCTCATTACATAAATCATTTGAGTAATAGTTGTATATTTCAAACGAAGAAAGTACAACAATAGTACGTATACTTTGCTTTTGTCTCAATATCATATTACTCTACAAATACTCAATAGCTTTGAATGATAACAAAAGCATATCTCTTCGCGATGATAACAATTGTTACAACCAACCTTTTGATCAATATATCAAGAAAAAAATGAAAATGTAAGTCGAATGTGTATAAATAGTATGTATATATATTTATATATGAATATTACATTAAATGCTTTTGTAATGTTTATGTGATGCCGTCATATACTATATTTCTGTTAAGATGAGGAGCGTATGCTCAGTCCGAAAATAATGAAATATTTGTTCTGTTCTGTTAAATAATCTTATTTTTTCTTTCTTTTCAATATTATCCAGTCTTTTATGACCTAAATGAAAGAAAGTGTTGAGTTAAACTGTTGCATGTGGATCTGAATGAAATTCTGAATGTTTGCAGAGAGCCTTGCGTGCACGAAATTCACGTGGGAAAAAGAATAATAGAAAAATGCTTTTTCCAGGATCGAACTAGTGTCTTTACACTCACGTAGCGAATAACCAACCGCTACGCTTTTACGCTGAATAGATTGATTAAATTAAGAGTAAATTATTAATGTTGTAAAAATTGTAGACGATAAATTTAAGAATTATCGGCCCCTATTTGTCAATATCAATGTAAACAGATATAATGTAATGAAAAAGCTAATTTAAACTATAAGTCTTAAGATCAAATATTGACTGTGCTTTCCCATAAATTTGAATAAGTGCTATAAAATTATTTATTTTATACCTGGTTCTATTTATAGATTGCTCAAAGCTAAATCGTTCGTTATTTACTCCTGGTGTAGAAAATGGCGGACACTGATTTTAAAATGGAAACAAACACATCGATTGGGGAAGAAAATACACACTATACATGTCAGGTAAAGTTCATTTTTGTGTCTATTTTCTGTCTAGTCTTAACCTGTTATCATGATTTCAAACTTTCAAAAAGTAGTCTGTAATAGACATTAATAACGAAAGAATATTTCTTTAAATCTAATGTCTTTTGTAGAGAGGATTGTTTTCATCTTTATTAAGTTAATTGACGTCATAGCTAATGTTAAAAAGTTTTGTCAATAGTCCGTTCTTTTAAATGAGAAATGTCTTGAATTCTTTTCATTCCCATCATTTTTGAAAACAATGTCTAAGGTTGCCATACATGTAAATATTATCCTGTACAGTGTTCCTTATTTGTTAATAATAATTATAATTCCGTTTTCAGTTCCTTGCCTCAGGTTTAGTGTCCTTTAAATCTGTTTGCCTTGTTTCCATTTTATGTCCTGGTCTTTCAAGTGTTTATATGTGACTGTCGGTGGATGCTGATTAGTTTATACGAATTTACTTCTGATCAGTTCAAATTGTGTTGGAAGCTTTAAGCTTATTGAAACACCCTAGAATCCGTTCCTGGAACCAACCAGTTCTAAGCAATGAATACAAAGTTGCTGATTTTGATACTGATCTTTATCTACATGTCTTTACGAAATAAACCTATAATGATTTTTTACTAGAGGTGTGATACTGGTAATTTTGTTTTTAAATGTGTCATTGTAACAATTGCATTTGTTGCAATTTTGTTTGTCGTTAAAATATCCTCGTTCATCTATACAATGATGCTATATTCCCATTCACCATGATCACCGACTTGTTACCAATTATCTCTCATGGAGAACCTCTTACAAATATACAGAAAAATGGCTTTTGATTACATAAAGAAGTAACTCAAATATTGGTTATGCAAATAACGACGAATTAATACAGAGTTTAAAGTGTATTCGAAAAATACCGTAGATATCCAAGCAGTATAAAAATGTATTAAAAGATAAAAAAAAAACTTTCTAAGCGAAAGGAATGCCGCGGTATTTATAGACTACGTATTTTTAGACTATACATATAATTTTACTATATTAATTATCAAATATGATTTACTGCACCTTTCAAACTTTCGATCTGTAAAGCCTAAGATATTTACATAACTTTCACAACATAACAACATTCGTTGCTAAGGAACACTCAGGAATATATCCATACTTTGGACTGACATTAAACTAGAACTGCCACTGTCATGGCGTGAATACCCCCGCATACCACTTTGTCAGAATCAACAGTGGTCATTTTGAGCTCAAGGAACATCTCCCTGCCAAATCTGAGGAATACCCCTCACCCATTCATGCAGTTTTGCCTGGGGTGTTTCATGATAACTATATGAGAACATAATTATATGCTTCAAATGTGAAAATGACAAAATCAAGACACTGTGGACAGCCATTCTTAAGCATTTGAGCAGGCAAACTTATCGTAGGAAAAGCCCTTGTGACCTTGACCTTTGACACAGTCACCTAAAATCAATAGGAATCGTCTACTAGGGAAACCAAATCTCATAACCAAATATGAAGACCTTTGACCAAAGCATTCATTTCGACCAACCCTACCTATACAATATACTAAATCATACATCCCTGTATTTTCATTCCAGAAAAGATTACTGATCGTCCTTATTTCTACAACTATTGCTGAACTGATATTCCTGTTTTCACTTGCCGGTCACTGGCGACAATTAAGGTCGGATATAATGTCGGATATAATGGCTCCAAAGTCATCTAACATGTGCCTCCCGTTGCGGAAAGTTATCATAGAATATTTTGAGGACGAAAGAAGTCAACACTGTCCAGACGGACTTAAGGAAAAGGTCAACGAAACAAGAGGAACAAGATTATGTTGTGGATCTATGAGCATTATCGTCAATCAAATTTCCGCCAAGGTACATATACAAAATCATGACAATCTATATTTCATATGTAATGCATTTCAAACGCATAAGATATGTCATAAACCTTATATTTTAATTATATTTGCAGATCGTTAACGACAAGTATGATGACGATGCTTTTCCTGGTAAATTATAGTATAGTACCTACAGTATATGTACCAATTTGTTTGATACAAAACAGTATCCAATAATAATCTATTTTATTCATCAAAGTGATATACCTTTTAACTATTTCAAAATTGAAACAAACAAAAATTCATGTGGTAATAATTGTGTAAAACCTCGTTACTATCATTTTATGAGACCATTATATAATACTCTTTCGGTGTACTAATTAATGTGCTTAATGTAGAAAACTAAATATGTAATGGTGTATAATTTATGTAGAAATTGCATCACTTGATATCACGGCATTTAACTGTTCCGAAAAGAAGACGGTACCGCTGGAAACACATCTTATAGGTATTTCAAGTGATAAACAACAAGGTAATAAACTAACATATGTTAATTGATAATTAATAAAATAAAGGATACACATATAATGCGAATAAAGGCAGATCTTAAAATAGATTCACACTTTGTAATCTCTGTCATAACTAAGCAATATAGGAACAAATTTTAACATGTTACTCAGGTAGGCTAAGGCTAAAGAAATATTGCAAACCGCAGTAATAATCCTAAAAATATAAAACAACACTGCCAATTGTGTTATTTTGTATGAATAATCGTATTCATTCTAAGATCTTAATATATATTTTGATTAAAATATTATTCACACATTTGCTCAAATTGTAATCTGAAAAAAGTAAATTCATGAAGAAATCTGGAAATATGAAATTATTCCTTTAACTGTTGCAATCAATATAAAAGATGTTACATATGATATAAAATGCACATGTTCTGAGTGCAATTTTTAATAATAAAATACTTTTATTCAAAATGCAGTCACATAAACATACATTTCATAAACTCACCTGTTTTCCATATTAAGTTCATTAATTAGATGACTTCATATCTTACATGTCAGTTACTTTGTAGATCAAATGAACCTTTCTTCGAGACTGTTTTGGAATAGCACCTACCCATCGTTTTCTTGTCCTAGACTGAGATATCTGACAGACCATGGAACAATAAACATCGAAACGAGTGGGTATTTCTATATTTCATCACAACTCAAGTCAAAACACTATATTAAAAATGGCACAGCAGGTGTTTCGGGCGCCAATTTTAAACATTTCATTTACAGAATATCAAAAGATAGAAAAGAGCACGTTCTGTTAGGAGGAGAAAAATCATTTTGTAAAGTTGCGTCAGACAGTTTTGAATGTACAAGTTTGATTGGTGCTGTTTTCAAACTTGAGACCGGAGACCAGATATATGTATCCACCTCTCATCCAGAGAGTCTTGTTCCCGAGTCTAAAGATAATTACCTAAGCATTTATGGTGTGTAATGTGCACATATTTTTTTAGATAAAAATTAGGCTAAAGAAACAATATACTTGCATGTTGTTTGATTATTTTCAGTCTTTTTAAATTTTTGTCATTTATATTAAGATTAAACTATAGGAGGAGTTAAAGTAATTTTGTTTTAGAAGAATGCACCCTGTTCACTATGAATGTTATTTGGCACTAGCGGGCAACAAGAATGGGGACACACATGAAAACAAAGGCTACACTTAAAGCTGGATATATCTGAAACTGTAAATCAAATAATAATGCTTGTTTAGTTAAGAACTACTGTCATAGTATTACATGTCGAAAGAGTTTCTTAACATACATCGACATTTGAAGATTAATGTAGCAGACGTAGTAAAATGATCTCACATTTGATCTCACATGTGTTTTAATGCAGATATTTTAAATTAAAACAACCCCTTCCCTTTTTGTGTGTAAATTATGTAATAATATGCTTTGTGAAATTCATACTTTTATCACCATGCTCATTTTGTTTTTTAATTTCGGTCCTCAACATTTCTACATGTGAAAATATGAATTTTGTAGAAGAGCAGGAAATAAAAAGGGTTCTTCAGAAATTTTTGTTGAAATGTGGATCAATAACAGTATTGTTATTTTTTATTCATTTAAATTCCTCTTATTAAACATATTTAACGATCGTTTGTATTAATAAAGTGAATTGGTCTACACATTTTTCATTTATTTAGTATTTCAAATATTTATGAAAACAATAAAAACGTATCATTTGGATTTTCTTAAAAAATATTGTTTTAAACATTTTATGATAAAGTAATTTAGAATAAGCATACACATGTATATGATGAATAATAAATTTTTATTCTAGAACAATTTATTATCTACTATATACACATATGTTATATTAGATCATGTATCCAACACTTACCCACACAATCCATATATTATTCTTTCGTGATTTGTGTTCTCAAGTCACATGATACTGAATACTATCAACAAACTTATTTATGGAATGACAGACTTTCACTACATACCAATTCACTTTAAGAGTCCGTCATTGTACTGTGTTACTCATATAAACATATATTTAATAAATTACGTTTCGAATTATATGATTTCATGAAGGGACATTAGTAGTACTGTAAAAAGTATACAAATGAACCAAAGTTCAATTCTCATTTTCACATCAAATCCATATTTTGCTAGAAGTAACAAAGAGTTTTCAAAATGTAATGAAATAGTGGTGAAATAAAGAGGTCATTAAACATTGTTGAATGCAATACGGATTGTACTGGACTCGTTCACAGCTGCAAAACCTATTTTTGACTCGGGTAGCACGTTGTTTAATGTAGAGTTGACAGTTGTGCTCTCTTCCAAAATAGTCCAACAATGTTTAATAACTTTTACTTTTTATCATCATATGTAAATAAGTAACGGGACCTTATGTCGAAATCAAACATTTATCAAGTCACCAACTAAAGTGTATGGTGGCTGATTTGTGCCATTCTCTTTACGCCCAGCTACCGCGCCAAGCGAAATTTTGAGAATTAACAAGTTAAAATATCGGGGACGCGGGAAGAATTTTAATAAATAAAATTTCACCACTACGGGGGCGCGGAGCGAGATGTAAAAAAATAGAACGGCGGGACGCGAAGCGAAATCACGCTAATTAGCGTCCTCGCCATTTTAAATAATCAATTCTCGACTTTTTGCTTGGCGGGACCGCGGGGCGAAAACACACTGATAAGCAGGAGCGCGGGGCGAAGTTTTATTTATTAAACGTCGCCCCGCGCCCCCGCTAATAAGTGTATTTTCGCTCCGCACCTGCCGTTTAAATGCTGTCATCTCGCTCCGCATCCCCCAAACCCGAGGCGATGTTTAATTTCTAAATCTGAGCCCGCGGCCTCGCTAATAAGCGTGTTATCGCTATGCTGCCGGGCCATTTTAACTTGTTAATTTTCGACTGTTCGCTTGGCGGGGTCGCGGGCCAAAACACACTTATTAGCGGGGGCGCAGGGCGAAAGTTTTTATTATTAAACTTTCGTCCCACGCCTCCGCTAATAAGCGTGTTTTTGTTCCGCGCCCCCGCCGTTTAATTTTTTAAAAATCGTTCCGTGCTCCTGCGAGGCCAAGATTTATTTCTCAAACTTCGCCCCGCGTCTCCGCAAATTATCGACTCTTCGCTCCGCGCCGCCGCCATTTTTACTTGTTAATTCTCGAATTTTCGCTTGGCAGGGTCGCGAAGCGAAAACACGAATGACACAAATCAGCCACCATAATAGTGTAATATTTGAGACTTTAATTACATTACTTTACAGAAGTTTTAATGAGAATGATACAACATGAATCAGAAACTGTTTCAAATTTTGATTTATATCTTGAGTTCCCATTCTATACTCAGTGCAGTATACATGGTATAATTGTATTACGCGGAATACCTAGTACACTGGGCGAATGACAATTTATATGTGAGTACATGAGGAGAGGTTTAAGAACTTAAATTGCCGATTTCGGACATTAATAAATTTTTTCTGTGGTTTAAGCACCCGTAAACAACAATATTATGTTACGAGAACTTCAAATCTGGAGTTGTTAATTGATGCTTGAACATTGTTTATTTCTGATTTTATTCATATACTCGGGCGGTTCTAAAGAGGGTTGCAAAGTAGGTCCAATTGTCTTTTTAAATCATTTTAAATCTAGAATGGAATGAGACACATATATTTACTACTGAGGCAAAAGCTATTGATTTAGCCTCATTATATATGTTACAGCATAATTGTAACAAAATTGTAATTTGTTTTCAGTTGTTATCAATTACAAATAGAAAATCCGATAACATTATGATAAAGGATTTAACGATATCTTAAAAACAAAGTCAGTGAAATTATGTTGGATCCCAAACCCCATAGGAATACGAAGAAATGACAACGTAGATATTTAGCTAAAGAATCTTCATTAGAGTAACCTTTAAATTACCAAAATAGTGATTTTAAACCTACCATAATTAAACTTATATATATTATGGAATGGAAATAAAATTTGGACAAAGACATATTTAACAAACTTCCTAATAAAAACCCCTGCCTTAACGTGTCGCCATCTCTATTTCTTGTTAACCGCCATGATCAGTTGGTTCTCCTTAAATGTCGAAGGAGACATTCATATCTGATAACTGGCGATAATGCTCCTTCTTTTAGGTTGAAATAACTATTCCACTGTCAACCATTTCATCCTTGAATGCCATGATCTTGCACCGGTTCGTGATACAGATTACTAAGTCAATTTACTTGCAGAATTTTTTGACGCATTTACTTCTAAAACGTTAATCGACTACTTAAATGAAATAAAAATGTATTCTAAGATTGAAAATACTCGTTGTTAACAATTAAAGTGTTTGGCCCGTTATGGCCAATTACACCACAGTGGAAAGCGTTTCTCATTTTTGGTTCTATCCTTAGTGCTGATGTGCCTGTCATGGCATATTTATTCTCATGTATGTGTAATATTTGTACCGTAAATGTCAATGCATATATGTTCTGTACCGAATTAAATCTATCTTTGTTCAAATTTGCCCTTAAACCCATAAGATTAAGAAAACAAACAAACAAAACAAAATATCAGATATATTTTAAAGGGAGAACAAAATAAAACCCTGATAAAAATGTCATATGTACGGTGTCCCGTTGGGACAATCGCGACACAAACATAACTAGAAACAACGAAATTACGATGGTGAAAAGTCAAAATAACGAAATGACGATGGTGAAAATCCGAAATAACGAAACCACGATGGTCGAAAATCAAAAGTACGATGGTGAAAAGTAGAAAAAAACGAAACCAAGATGGTAAAAACTCGATATTATTTCGTATTGTCAACATCATATTTTCAACCCTTCACCATTTACGTTGTTTCGTTATTTTGACTTTTAACCATCGTATTTTGCCTTCTTGTGAAGCATGCGCTCTGAATGACAATGTACATACGTAGAATAACGAAACAACGATGGTGAAAGGTCGAAAGTGAGATGGATCATAATACATGTACGTTTTCACCATCGTGGTTTCTTCAACATTGTATTGTCGTGTATTCGTTGTTTCGAGTTATGTGTGTGTCGCGATGGCTTTAATTTTATTTAGTTCTGCCCATTGTTTTCTCGTTTAGGGCACATGCATTCTTTTACGTGGTGACCATACGCTGCTTTTCATGGAATGACACTACTGTGACACATTAAAGGTTCCATGATAACTGCCGTATGAACACATCTGCGGATGTTTTTAAATTCAAAATTTCACCATTTCTGTGTTTAAATTTTGAATTCTGCTTAAGCCTGTGCTTGGGGCGTGGACAGTAACTTGAACTTTCCAGTACCGTCCATGAACAGGCTCAAACAAACCGAGTCTGCAACATTTTACAATTTTGCCGTATTTGGCTTTTTTAGGGATTCTGTTAATCACTATCTATTTATTTTTTTAATGGGACACCGTACCAATAAACTATAGCTCAAACGTGTTCATTTATTTTTCAGTTTTTTACATTTTCTAACATATAACTGGGACTGGGAATACATGAACAATAAATGAAAAAAAAAAAGAAGAAAATGTTGCAATTTAACCACATCCCGTACCCAGAAGTAATGACCCGATTACACCACCGCTGAAAACACAAAAGTAACAACATTTTGATAACGTTTATATATGTCACAGGGTCATTTGTCATTATGTATACATGCATATACTTTATCATTATTATATCCTATATGATATATAGTGCATTTGTTATGAATATATTCTTCCTTGTCCATCCACTCTTCATCTCATATTTACTCCCATAGCCTCATTAAATCATTCATCATGTATCATACACTAACTATAGTAACTGGTGACGGGCCTCATTTTTCCGCTCATGATTTACCGCCACGCATGCGCACGGCAGATTTGAATTACAGTTGTAGACGTGAGAACGAAACTTCTGACTTTCTTGTTTATTTATTTATTTTGCTGTCTCTGTGTGTTTTACAGGTAATTTACTTATATAAGTGTATTGATATATATTCATTCTTCATTTTCTCATTCATCGTTTGTTTCATGATTTTGACGGTTTTGTATATTTATGAAATGCACTGAAGATTTGAATTACAGTTGTAGACGTGAGAACGAAACTTCTGACTTTCTTGTTTATTTATTTATTTTGCTGTCTCTGTGTGTTTTACAGTCTCAATCACAAGAGAGAACTATAAAAACCCTTCGACCAATAAAGAAGGTAACAAATTGGTGGCCAGTGTGGGGGTAGAGTTTTGATTCGGAACGTAGGCCTGAAAGGGAAGAATAAGTTGGCTGATAGGTGGGATAAGGAGGTTTATATTGTGACATCCCAACCTAATCCTTCTATACCTGTTTTTCAGGTTAGAAGAGAGCATGGTCGGGGTGGCATAAAAACTCTTCACACAAATCTTTTGTTGCCTTTTATGGGTTTGCCTGTACGGAAAGCTCAGTTAAACCCCTCTCATGAGAATGATGGACCTGAGCTTTATGTACAGACCGAGCCCATAACTAATTCTTCAGCTTTGGGATTTAACGTAGATGTTCTTCTCTGAGGAATGACATACTTGGGAACATCTGGACTTTCTGGTGTGTTACCTGAAATGTTAGAAGAAGAATCAGTTATGGGCTCGGTCTGTACAAGAAGCTCAGGTCCATCATTCTCATGAGAGGGGTTTAACTGAGCTTTCCGTACAGGCAAACCCATAAAAGGCAACAAAAGATTTCTGTGAAGGTTTTTTATGGCACCCCGACCATGCTCTCTTCTAACCTGAAAAACAAGTATAGAAGGATTAGGTTGGGATGTCACAATATAAACCTCCTTCTCCCACCTATCAGCCAACTTGTTCTTCCCTTTCAGGCCTACGTTCCGAATCAAAACTCTATCCCCGCGCTGAACTTTAGCGTCCCTAACCCTAAAATCATAACGACGCTTATGTCGTTTACTTTGACGCCTGGACTCACGGTTGGCAACCTTATAAGCAAAATGGAGACGTTTCTTTAAATAAGAAATGTACTCCTCTTCTAACCTGAAAAACAGGTATAGAAGGATTAGGTTGGGATGTCACAATATAAACCTCCTTCTCCCACCTATCAGCCAACTTGTTCTTCCCTTTCAGGCCTACGTTCCGAATCAAAACTCTATCCCCGCGCTGAACTTTAGCGTCCCTAACCCTAAAATCATAACGACGCTTATGTCGTTTACTTTGACGCCTGGACTCACGGTTGGCAACCTTATAAGCAAAATGGAGACGTTTCTTTAAATAAGAAATGTACTCCGAGGGACTTTTCTTGGCTGATGTGGAGTCAGGTTCGATTCCAAGAAAAGCATCAATGGATAACCTAGGATGCCTCCCAAACATCAAAAAATGAGGGGTGAGCCCAGTGGTCTCATGCCTCGTAGAATTGTAAGCATGGACTAAAGTGGGTATATGAGCCTTCCAATTCTGCTTTTGTTTAGTTTCCAGGGTCCCCAACATATTTAAAAGGGTCTGATTAAACCTTTCGGCCATTCCATTTCCTTGTGGGTGATAAGGAGTTGTGCGAGACTTGTCAATATTGGCAATCTTGCACAGCTCGCTTATCACCGCACTTTCGAAATTTCGACCCTGGTCACTATGTAAAGAGGCTGGAAAGCCATAGTGACATATAAAGGACTCAAAAAGGACTTTGGCTGTTGTACGGGCCGTTTGGTTTTTAGTAGGTATGGCCTGTGCAAAGCGGGTAAAGTGATCAGTAATCACAAGTATATTTTCATAACCGCCTGCAGACATTTCTAAAGATAGAAAGTCCATACAGACTAATTCAAGGGGATAAGAAGATTCAATGGGAACTAAACCAGCAGAAACTTTGCATGGTGTTTTCCGACAAATACAGCGGGGGCAGTTTTTGACACGATGTTCAACAAACTGTTCTAAACCAGGCCAGTAAAACCTCGACTTTAACAGACTACAAGTTCTCTCTCGACCTTGATGTCCGGCATCATCATGAAGGCCTGTAAACACAATATCACGGAGAACTTCCGGAAGAACAAGTTGATTAACAAAATGACCAGAAACAGTTCCTTTACGAAAAAGAATATGGTCTTTGATAAAAAGAGATGACCATTCCCTAAAATATGGTCTTACAAGATCTTGGGTCATTGTAATTTTTCTGTTGTGTTTACTAAAATTATAAAACGTTTTATTAAAAGGGGTTATGACCCTACTATTTTAAGACATACCGCATGCTTGGTGTTCAAACCATTTACAGTTGGACACTACGCTTTCCTCTTTTGATTACATCTGACGGGCCAAGTGGGAGACTATATGATGGACAGTTCTTAAAGCCCTTTGGGACTGAATTGCCTTAATGTTTGTCTTCTGTCTTGCTTCGTCGGGCCCTTGTAGGTGATTTTCTTTTGCTCTGTCTTCCTTTAGGACATCGAGTACTTTTGTTATGGTCATTGGGTTTACTTTTATATGTTTCTACATGATCATTTTGGTGTTTTTACTTATTTAACCTTTTGTAACCATAACAACTGTTAGAATTTCACTTGGCGGGGATTCATTTTATTTACACTGTCTCGTTTATAGGAACATGGTGGGGCTAAGAGCGAGGTTTGGTGCACCATTAACCGGTTTAAAACTCCCCAGTAGTCATTATTATGCTGCTGACCGTTCCAAGGCGGCGCCCCTCTGTGTTCCTTAGATGTATGTCTATGTTGTTTTATACTGTTTTGGTGACACTTTTGCTCGTGTCTCTTGTTGTTTCTCGTCTACGGTAAGTATCTTCCCTTTGTCCCTAGTTTTTATTTATTTTATCCCCCCCCCCCTTCCCCGTGTCTCATGTCCCCTTCCCCGTGCCTTTTGACATTATGAGCCTTATATTAAATCATTTATTTGTTTTGTTTTAGTTCCTTATAAGTTACTAATTATGTATTCTGATGTAGTGGTTTGCCTGCCCGTACTCTGCCTTGTGCCCTGTCCTGTTTTTCTTTGGGGTCCTCCTGGGCTCCTTGCCGCTGGCGCTTGTTGCTGGGTCGGGTGGGGGCTGCGTTCATTGAATGCCGCCTTTCCTTGTCGATCTTGTTTATCATATTTTACAAGTGAGTCTTCTAAAGAACAAAGACGTCTAGTTGGTTTTCGACCTGTCTGGACTAAATGTCGGATGCGTGCTATGGCTACATCTTTTCCCTGTTCTTCAGCACAATCAATATCACTAAAATTGGTGTCTAACGGTTCATCACCATCTGCATCGGCATGGTCTAACACATACTGAGAAAAAGAATTACACTCAAAGAGAGGGGATTCCTGGAGATAAACTAAAGTAATAGGCAAAGTGCCTTTACTACATCTGAAAATATAACTGTACCAGGACAAGAAGATGTAGGTAATCGTGAAAGTGTGTCTGCATCGACGTTCGACTTACCACTGCGATAACTGATAGTAAAATCAAAATTAGCTAAAGAAGCTAACCAACGGTGAGACGTTGCATCAAGTTTCGCAGTGGAAAGAACATAAGTCAAAGGATTATTATCAGTACGGACTTGGAAAGAGTTACCATACAGATAATCTTTGAACTTATCACTCACAGCCCACTTTAGAGCAAGAAACTCTAATTTATGAGCGGGATAATTCCGTTCATTTGGTTTTAACCCACGACTTGCAAAAGCAACAGCTCTCTTTTTACCATCATGCACCTGGTATAAAACGGCATCAAGACCAACTCCACTGGCATCGATATTCAAAAGAAATGGTTTGCTGAAATCAGCATATGCCAAGATGGGTGGGGTACTAAGACACTTAAGTAGTAAGTCAACGGCAGATTGTTGATCAGGAGCCCATTTCCAAGGTGTAGCTTTATTCTTGGATTTGCTGGCTTTGTTGGTAGGATGACCAATCAGCAACTAATTCAGTGGCTTGGTTATCTGGGTAAAATCCTTTGATGTACCGCCTGTAGTAACCAGCAAAACCAATTAAGCTCCTTAACTCCTTGATAGATTTTGGGACAGGCCAATTCTTTAAAACAGCAATCTTGTCGGGATCGGTTTCGACACCATGTTCACTGACAATATGGCCTAAATACTTCACACTGGTTCGAAAGAAATCACATTTAGAACCTTTAAGCTTGAGACCAGCTTTATCCAAACGCTGAAAAACAGAATTAAGACGCTGAAAATGCTCTTCTTTGGATTAAGAAAAGATGATAATATCATCTAAATAGATGAGACATTCAGTAAGGTTAAGATCACCCATAGCACGCTCCATCAGACGCTGGAAAGTAGCAGGGGTATTGGTAAGCCCAAAACCCATACGGTTACACTCGTAAAAACCGAGTGGTCCAACCGAAAAGGCTATCTTATACTTGTCGGCCTCCTTCATGGCAACCTGCCAGTAACCTGATCGTAGGTCAAACTTAGAAAAGAATTTGGCACCAACTAAGCTATCTATGGTCTCGTCTATCCTGGGCAAGGCATATGCATCCTTGATGGTTCTACTGTTGAGCCGACAGTAGTCAATACAGAATCTCAAAGACCCATCCTTCTTACGTACAAGGACTACATTCGAAGAGAAGGGACTATTAGATTCTCTAATGGCACCTGCAGCTAACATATCTTTCAGATGTTCCCTGACTTCAACTTACATACCCGGTGGAATACGCCGATAATGGTCCTTGAAAGGGGTAGGATCTGAAAGTTCAATACCATGTTCTACAATATTGGTACATCCAAGATCTGTTGGGCCTGATGAAAATATATGTTTCCAACTAGAGAAAAATTCATTGACCTTAACATGTTCATCTACTGTAAGAATATCAGTAGGAACAGAAATACCCAAATCCTCAAGTGACTTGTCTGCATTGTTCATATTGACAGTAGAACCTTCAAAATGATCTATTCTTCTAACGACATCTACATCTTGAAGACGACAAAGAAGAGAATTGGGTTTAATGACCACAGGATGGGCAGACATATTACACATTCTCACAGGTATCCTACAAAAAGAAATTGTAGGTTTCACATGAACAAGGTTTGGACAAACAGATACAGATACATTATTGTCAATATTCTCAGTAACAGCTTCAGACATATTACAAACATTGCGAACCTTGCCAATAACAGTTTTGGTCTCAAAAGGTGGGATCTGAACACTGATATCACTAAGACTTCTGACAGGAAGGCATTTTACAGAAGATAAAACAGTAAAAACATCACTCCATTCAGCTGGTACCTGACAGGTAGGGGCCAAAGTTTTAAGAAAATTTAAAACATTGGTACCTACTATTAAAGGAACTGAAAAAGAATACTTGGTATCCTGAACCACTAACAATGGCACAGAAACAGGGTTAAAATCAACCTTTGGTATACCAATATCAACAATAATATAACCAATGTAAGGAACAGAAGAACCATTAGCACTGGAAATATCCAAACTAAAATCTGTAAGGCTGTGAAGTTCTGGTCTAGGAACTAAAGATGAATAAAAAGATTCACTAATAGAAGAAACCATGCTTCCGGAATCAAGAAGACCTTTACATGAAGTGTCACAAATGAGAACTTCAACCTCATTGGCATGACCTACCAAAGGTGCAATATATGGGCCTTTAAAAAATGGCTGACCTCCTGTTGGCCCTGTTGAGAAGGTCACTTCCGGTTTAAAGGATTCTCTGGAACCTTATCTGCAACAGGCTTGTCAGTAGCCTTAGGTGTTTCTTTGGCTGGACCCTGCTCCTTACTCTTATCACTCCATCTGCTCCTATCTTGGTATCCACCCTGGTAATTTCTGGACTTCTTCAAACCCTGAAGTTCCTTCTCAACAGTGCCAACCCTGGAATTCAGCTGCTTCATCTGGTTGGTCAAATCCTGTAACTGTTGAAGAATCTTATTCTCAACAGATGACATTAACAGGGAAGCAGGTTCAACCTTGACATCTGGAGTTTTCTTACCCTCAGGGGATTGAACAACATGGGAGGACTTAGCCTTACTCACTGGAAGTGTGAGAGAAGATGGACTCTTCTTATTTAATTCTAAGTCCTGTTCCATCTGTCTGAGCTCCTTCCTAAGTACTCCATAATCATGGATACTTTCAAACTTGTATCTGGAAACACTTCTGAGATGTTGGTCATACAACCCAGACCACAACCTATTACATAACATCTCATTCTTGGTGGACTGCTCAAACATAATGTTAGACTTGGACAAGAGCTGTTCCAATCTAAGGCTATAATCTGCAATAGATTCAGCAGGTAGTTGCTGAGCACAATAAAACTTCTCCTTCAGCTTCTCACCACTGGAGACATTACCATATATACCCTCCAATTCAGACAAAATACCCTGAACAGAAGCATCCTCTCCAAGATGTAATAAAACTGTGCGGGCTTTGCCCTTCAGACTCTTTCTGATGGATTCGAGCAAAATATGTTCAGGATACACCCCATTCCTGATCAAACAGTTGATCTCATACCTCCATAAATCATGAGCGGAAAAATGAGGCCCATCACCAGTTACTATAATTAGTGTATGATATATGATGAATGATATATAATGAGGCTATGGGAGTAAATATGAGATGAAGAGTGGATGGACAAGGAAGAATATATATTCATAACAAATGCACTATATATCATATAGGATATAATAATGATAAAGTATATACACGTATACATAATGACAAATGACCATGTGACATCCTTCCCCGCTCAGTCAAATGTCGTTCCGACATTTCCATATCTTACAGTCATCTAAAAAAAATACAACTACATACCTAGGGTCAGAAGTCTATATACAACTACTTTTTACAAAGCAGTCACAAAATATTCCACCAACAACTATGTTGTTTAGGTTATAATTAACATTTAGTTTACATTAACGTTCTATCGAAAAAGAAACGTTAATGATCAAGATAATTTCATACATTCCGAAGGAATGTTTCACAAAGTATTTAAGATAGACTGCAGTTCTATCTAAATACAAAAATTAAAATAAATTCTTTACCTTTCTTGTGTAGTTATACACATAGAAAATAAATAAACACTGTATCAGACATTTGTTTCAAATAATCCGACATGTTCAAATTTTATTTATTCATAATGCAACAATTATCACAATAAATGCAAGATAATAATGCAAAATTGATGCTACATATACTGGCAAATATAACACTGGAATTCGTAAAGATTTTAGTAAAACCAAAAATCATGTAGATAAAAGGTAAACGAAACGAAAACATGTAAAATCATCTATATCAAGTAATCCAGTGTTTGTCACGTAACCAGGCAGGCTTCAGTCTTGTACGAGAAGATCTTTTGTGAACGAATCTTCAGCTTTGGGATTTAATGTAGATGTTCTTCTCTGAGGAATGACATACTTGGGAACATCTGGACTTTCTGGTGTGTTACCTGAAATGTTAGAAGAAGAATCTGTTATGGGCTCGGTCTGTACAAGAAGCTCAGGTCCATCATTCTCATGAGAGGGGTTTAACTGAGCTTTCCGTACAGGCAAACCCATAAAAGGCAACAAAAGATTTCTGTGAAGGGCTTTTATGCCACCCCGACCATTATGATAACGTTTATATAACTCGCCTATTATTATAATAGTATGGATTGTGCAATGTATTCAATAATGACATTTTACATTTTATTGCAATATAATAAAAAGTGTGTTACGCATAGTGGTTACGCTATGAAACGGTTAGCTTACGAAAAATGTTTTCCGAGTTCAAATATGCAATAATTGTGCACATTTTCTGAGTATGTTTTGAATTTCTTTTTTTCACAGTTTAAAAGCATTATCAACTTAATGATTTAAACTTCAAACAGTTAATCAAAATAGGATGTTTCAATTTTTAACACTCATTAAACAGATTTAAATAATTTATCTTTTTCTCTTCCGTTGCTGTTCATATTTTATTCAGTCAATTATCACCTTAATTATAAACAGTGTTGTGTTTAACATTAGAATGTGAATTTGAGTGAAAATAAATGTTTTTAAACAGCTTTGTTTGCATGTCATTCACGAGGAACTGATATCCAGTTCTATTGTAGTTGTGAAAAGAATATACCATTTCCGGGATTTGAACCAGATTTTTTTCAAAACCACGAAGCGAATACTCAACCGCTCATACGCTAAACAGATTAATAAAGAGTAACGTTAATTGTTAAGGTTGTAAAATATGAAGACGATAAATTTAAAATTATTGACACTCTTTATGTCACGATTCAAACTGATAATAAACATGATAAAGAATTTGATAGATCTGCTCTTGCGTTAACCAGTTTTTTCATGAAAGTAATATCTCATAGCTGGTGTTATTTATAGATACATTGAGGGTAGATGTTTTCAAGCTCTCATCAAATTTAATGTATGGCGGAAAGTGAACTTCATTTTAAATGGAATCAAACAATGTAATCAGGAAAAACCGATCACACTTGACATATCAGGTAGAGTTATTTTTATTTGCCTTTTTTCTTAACAGTTTTAAACGGTTTAACCATGCTTTCAATTTTTTTAATTTAAACGAATAAAAGTCCGTAATAATCTGACATTAAAACTATTTTGTTTTTATTTTCAATGTTTTGTATGTACTTTCTAGAGATGATTTTTTTTTATTTTCGATGAGTTAATTGACGTCATACCTAACGTTTTAAAGTGTATATCTGTGGACTATTCTTTAAACTGAGAAATGTCTTAAAACTATTCCCATTCTATTCTTTTTTTGATAACAATATCTGATGTCCGCATACATGTATTTATATAAAGTGTTCCTAGTTTGTAAATATTATTATAATTTCATTTACACCTCCATGTCTCAGCTTTTTTGTCCTGTAAATTGTTTGCCTTGTTTCCATTTTATGTCCTAGTAATCTTTCAAGTGTTTATATGTCGGTGTTTGCTTACTTTGAACAATTGATCTTTGTCTACAAGTCTTTAACTAATAAACCTATTATTAATCACATGTGTGATACTGTCAATTTTGGTGTTAAGAATGGCATTGTAATATTGGAAGTTTTGTGACATTCTTCTGTCTGTCGTTAAAATAACCCCGTCCATCTACACAATAATGCTATATTTCCATTCACCGAGTTGTAACCAATTATCTCCCGTGGAGGTATAGAAAACAGACTGTCGGTCACGTAAGAAATAACTCAAATATTGGTTATTCAAATAATGTCAGTTTGAAGTAATTAGGAAATTAGTATAACTAAGTATTGAAAGATCATAAACTTTATCTGCGAAACGAATGTGGGGGTATTTATAGACTACCTATCATTTTGCTATACTTATTATTAAATATATTTTACGTGCACATTTCATACTTTCCCCATGTAAAGCCTACGATATTAATATAACTTTTACAACATAATAACTTTCATTGATAAGAAACACTAAGAATAATATATATTCAATACTTTGGATTTACATTAAGTCATATGATGCTGATCGCATTAGATTAACACCCATATCTGGAATCTGCATTGAAATGCAAATTAGAGGGAATATTGCACAAATGCCCTATTTTGATGAGTCATACTTCTCAAATTGCCCGGAGTACCCCGAAGTACTCTGTAATTGTGTTTTGAACACGGATACAGATTTTCTTTATCATAAAATACATGTAATCAAAACTTGCAAATAACAGCACTTATACAATATTAAAATTAAATAAATAAATACAAATATATAATTTTTGGACTGATTCACTAGTGATTCTGTTTCGCCGTTACTTAAAATGCATATCTATTTTCTTATAGCAAACAATTCCTTACTCATTACATGAAAATATAGATAGATCTATCAAAAACATAATTTACAAGTACAGAATGTAACTCTATGTTAACTCAAAGTTCAAATCTTACACTTCAAAAGCATACAAAGTGGTTGCTACAACGCCTACTTATACAATATACTGAATCAACTTTGCTGAAACATGCATCCCTCTATCTATTTCCATTGCAGAATACATTACTAATTGTCGTGATTTCTACAACTGCCGTTTACCTAATATCCCTGTTTGCATTTGCCGGCTCCAACGGAATCCAACATATGCCTCCCGTTGCGGAAATTAGTTATAGAATATATTGAAGAAGAAAGTCATCAGTGTCCAGACGGACTTAAGGAAAAGGTCAACGAAACAGAAGAATCAAAAATATGTTAATAAAATTTCTGCCAAGGTACATACAATCTGATATGATAAAGTATTCTTTAATTCAAATGTAAGGTATTTCAACAGCATACAATATGCCATAAACTTTGTATTTTGATATTATTTACAGATTGTTAACGACAAGTATGATGACGATGCCTTTCCTGGTAAGTTATACTATACTTACCTACAGTACATGCCCCACTTTATTTGAAATTTCTTTTATTCAACTAACTTAAAATCAAATGCATTTTAACTACTAGTACTTTAAAAATGAAACAAAATATTATTTTATAATAAATTTGTATTATTTTACCCCCTTGTGGAAAGAAGTGAAACGGAACTACTGCTTGTGTACTAACTAATGTGTTTAATGTAGAAAACTAAATATTTACTGTTGTATAATTTCTGTAGAATATCCATCACTTGATATCACGGCATTTAACTGTTCCGAGAAGAAGACTGTACAGCTGGAAGCAAATCTTGTAGGGATTTCGGGGGATGATCAACAAGGTAATATATGATGTACATAAAGTTAGTTCCCTATTCCTTATTCCTTTTTCGAATAAGGAATAGGGAACTAGTTCCTGATTCCTTATTCAAATCTAAACAAGGAACAGCAGAATAAGTATCTATTTAAAATGAAATTATCAGAAAACTAGAACCAGTTCCTTCCTCCTTATTCAACTCCGAATAAGGAAATTCAACAAACAAAGAAAATACGTAAAGAAAGACACCAGTTGCAGTTATTTTTGATAAATCTGCATTAGAATTGCAAGGATCAATCATGTGTAAAATCATGAAATAAAGCATCTGCATCAAATATTTTGAAAAAAATGTTAAAGTCGAATAAGGAATAGGGAACCAGATGCAGTTATTTTTGATAGATCTGCATAAGAATTGCAAAGATCAATCATTAAAATTATTGCATAAAGAATCTGCATAATTTTTTTGAAAAAAATGTTAAAGTCGAAAAGGAATAGGGAAATAGTTCCTTATTCCTTATTCAACTCCAAATAAGGAACAGAAGAAAATACGTAAATAAAGACACCAGTTGCAGTTATTTTTGAAAAAATAACTGCAACTGGTGTATTTTTACGTAATTACTTCTGTTCCTTATTCGGAGTCGAATGAACCTGAACTTTTTTTTCAAAATACTTTTATGCTTATGCTTTATTTCATGATTTTTATGATTGATCCTTGAAATATTTATTAAAAATAACTGCAACTGGTGTTTTTATTTACGTATTTTCTTCTGTTCCTTATTTGGAGTTGAATAAAGAATAAGGAACTGGTTCCCTATTCCTTATTCGACTTTAACATTTTGTTTCAAAATAATTTTATGCTTAGCTTTATTTCATGATTTTAATGATTGATCCTTGCATTTCTAATGCAGATTTATCAAAAATAAATGCAACTGGTGTCTTTCTTAACGTAATTACTTCTTTTCCTTATTCGCAGTCGTATGACTTTGAACAGTATTTTTTTTCTTCAAAATGTTTTTTGCTAATGCTTTATTTCATGATTTTTATGATTGATCCTTGATATTCTAATGCATATTTATCAAAAATAAAAACAACTGGTGTCAAAATTTACGTATTTTCTTCTGTTCCTTATTCGAAGTTGAATAAGGAATGAGGAACAGGTTCCCTACTCCTTATTCGACTTTAACATTTTTTTTCAAAATATTTGATGCAGATGCTTTATTTTATGATTTTAATGATTGATCCTTGCAATTCTAATGCAGATTTATCAAAAATAACTGCAACTGGTGTCTTTCTTTACGTATTTTCTTCTGTTACTTATTCGGAGTTGAATAAGGAATAAGGAACTGGTTCCTTTTTCCTAATTCGACTTTAACATATTTTCAAAATATTTTTATGCATATGCTTTATGCAATGATTTGAATGAGGTATAAGAAACGGGTTCATTAATCCTTGTTCGATTTGAATATTGTTTAAATATAGGTCGATGCGGTTGCTTTATTCTATGATTTTGATGATTGATTTGTGCATTTTTCAACAGATTTGTGAAAGAAAGAACCGTTCTAGTTTTCTGATAATTTTATTTTAAATAAATACTAATTCTGCTGTTCCTTATTTAGATTTGAATAAGGAATCAGGAACTAGTTCCCTATTCCTTATTCGAAAAAGGAATAAGGAACTGATTCCTTATTCCTTATTCGAAAAAGGAATAAGGAATAGGGAACTAACTTTATGTACATGAAAAATTTATCGATTTATTACACTTATGTGAGGTACACGCCAAATGCATTTATACTCCTGTTTAATAATATTTTATTGCATATATAAATATACATCAATTCATTTACATTAACAAAATTACACAATATACAAAAGGGTTGTGCCAAAAGTTTTTACAACATTATCGTGGGCTCTTCCCTGTAAATGATTAACATCCGTTTCATAAAGTAAAGAAAGTTATACATTAAAGTAAATATGCATTAAGTAACAATACATTTTCATTTTAAGATGAAAAGATAGAAAAGGGAAGAACAGAAAACAAGAAAAGAAATGTTGCTGTATCAGTTGTGTGTCGACACTACCACCAACAATCCCCATCATCAATTGTTAAGCAGATACCCATTTGTTTGTAATGAGCAAAAATAACCTTAAGTATTTGTTATAGTTAATTACAATAAAAAACAATGTAGTAACGTTTTATGTAAACCTCTTTGTTTCTTTGATATAATTTTGAACATGCTGAAATAAGATTTTGTTTTGAAAGTCGGTTAAATTTTCAATGCCAAAGAGTAGCTTTTTAGTACTAAGCGGGTGGAATTCTCTGGTGTTTGTAAATAGTTTTCTTCTTTGTATTGTATACTTTCGACATTGGAATAGGAAATGTTCGGTATCTTCAATTAGAGTACCACAATCGCATGCTGCACTAGAAGTAAGATGATTTGTAAAAAGGTCAGAATTCAGATTGCTACATTTATTTCTAATGCGAGCATGGTAGACAGCAGATACACGATCGCCTTCGATATAAAATGGTGGCACAATAGGGGCTTTATATAATGTTTTAAGCTTATTTTTGAATATTGATAATGTTTCTGATTCTCTAATATGGGCTGGTAATTCGTTCCATAGTTGTATAGAGGACGGAATGACAGACTTAGCATAAATTTCTGTTCTTCTTGCTATTGAAGCATAATTAGCATTATTTCGTAGCGAGTATAAATGTGAGGAAACATGTTCGACTGTTGGTGGGAATAACTGTGATAAATATAACGGCAAAAGGTTATGTTTTTCTTTATAAATTAAAATAAGTTTTTGCATTTTTCTCCTGTCGTCTAATGAAAGCCATCCTATTTCGTTTATAAGAATTTGAATTGAAACAGATCTAGTTAGACCTGTTACAACCCTTGCTGCTTCATATTGTAGTTTTTCTAAAGTTTCTTTTTCATATTGTGTACAGTTATCCCATACAATTGATGCATATTCAAGCCTTGGACGAAGATAGAAAACATATATATGATTAAGAGTATTTCTTTTAACTTTGAATTTTATCAGTTTCATTGAACCTAGTATTTTTGATGCAGATGATACTATATTTGCGATGTGCTCATGCCAGTTACCGTCTTGGCTAAAAGTAACACCTAGATGTTTATGGTGGTCTACAAAATTAAGTTGAACATTATTAAAGTATAAATTAGGTCGATTTCGACTGACATATGTAAAGAACATCGCTTCTGTTTTTGCTGGATTAAAGTTAACCAACCATTGTTTTGACCAAGTAAGAATGTTATCGAGGTCGTGATTAATAGTTTCTTCGATTGTGTTTACATTGTTTGATGTTACTGCAAGAGAACTGTCATCTGCAAAGAGTCTTGTTACACTTAAAAGGGAATCCGCTATATCGTTTACGTAAATCAAAAATAAAAGAGGCCCAAGGACCGAGCCTTGGGGGACTCCACCGTATAAATACCTAGGTAAAGAAAACGAAGTATTAACAAAAACTTTTTGACTTCTGTTCTTTAGATAATTTTCCAACCAGTTTATCAAGTTTCCTTCAATTCCATATTGTCTTATCTTAAAAATTAAACCTTTATGCCAAACTCTATCAAAAGCTTTTGAAATATCACAAAAATTATACATGTTGATTCCCTTGTATCAAAGGATTTACAAATTTGGTTATAAATGTCTATTAATTGATAAATAGTGGAGTGGCCTGCAAGGAAGCCTGATTGGTTTTGAAAAATAAGTGAATGTTCATTAAAATAGTTATATATATGTTTAAAAATTATTCTTTCCATTACTTTTCCGACACAACTTATTAGTGATATTGGTCGGTAATTAGATGCTTCATCTTTATTTCCTTTCTTATATAAAGGCATAACATGAGCAAGTTTCAAATTAGATGGGTACATATTGTCATTTAAAGATCGATTAAAGAGTAAACAAAGAGGTTTGCATATTGATTTAGATGTTTCTTTCAACATTCTATGACTAATTTCGTCGGGACCCGAAGCTTTATTTATGATAAGATTATCTAATATATCGGTAACTTCTTGTTCTGTAATTAAAATATTATTAAGTTTTGAATGTGTTTTGAATGAAAAATCCGGAAGTTCAGTGTTTGAATCGTCAATATTTGAAATTGAAACAAAGAAATCGTTCAGTGTATTTGCTTTTTCTGTGTCAGAATATGATATATCTGTGTTATTACATTTAATAAGAGGTGGAATTTTTTCCCGAATCAGAAGAGTTTTCTTTGACGAGCATTTTTACCGTTTTCCAATATTTGCGCGAATCATATTGCTATTAAGATCGTTAAGTGAAAATTCTAAATTGTTGTAGAAAACGTTTTTGGCATGTTTTTTTTTTCATATTATTTACCTTATTTCTTGTTGTTTTTTTTGTATTTATTCCAGTCATGTACGTTATTTGAATTCAATGCTTTATGAAATTGTCTATCCCTAAGTCGCAAAGTTTTTCGAATTTCGGAATTAACCCAAGGTTTATCTTTAGGCCTTACTAACGCTATATACGAAGGAATGCATCGCTTAGCAATTTCTAAAAAAGTGTTTGTAAAATGTTCGCATGCAATATCAATATTTTCACTGATAATTAACGACCAATCGAAATCACGAATAAGGGTATTAAATGTAGTAAAATCAGCGTTATTGTAGTTCCATACTCTTCTTTTAAATGGTTTATTTGAATCAAATTCAATTTTGAAAAAAATGTAGGTGCCGAAATGATCACTTATCTCGTTTGGTGTTTCGAAAATTCCCGAATCTAAAACATGAATGTTATTTGTTGTTGCTATAGGATCAATTAATGTACTGGTAGTTGGTGTAACACGAGTTGGTACCTGAATAACGTTGGTCATATTGTTCAGTAATAACACGTCGCGAAGTTTATGATTCGAATAATTCAGCTGGTCTTCATTTATATCTCCTACCATTACTATGTGATTTTGTATTTCTAGAGCCTGTTCGAGACACCTATTTAATTTATCCCAAAAATCGACCGTACTATGAGGGGGCCTATATAAAGTGCATAATAGATATGAATGTTTTTTGTCTTCAATTTCTATCCAAAGCGATTCTGGAAGGATGTTTTCCAAAACATCTACACGTTTTGGTCTTAAAAAAGCGGAAACATAAGTTAATAACCCCCCAGCATGACATGAAATATCCTTACAAAACATATGATCGAACCTCGGTAAAATTAAGTTGTTATCTTGAACATTTGCATCCAACTTTGTTTCCGTAAAACACAAAATATCATAATCGAGAAAGTTGTCATTTACAAAGTCTAGTTTACTTCTAATGCCACGAATGTTTTGATGGTATTATATAGTTAAACAATTTTCCTTACTAATCTCGGGGCCTGGATTTGACTCAATGTCGCCTGCTCTAAGTAGTAGATATAAAAGTAAAAATGTAATAAAAACTGTAATAAAAGGGAGACAATTGTTGTACATACGTCTTACATCATGAGTTATCTGCTCATAATCACACGACCCCGCAATTGCCCGCCATAAGAGTAAGTCTTTAACTATAATCATTTCGGTATGTAAGTGGCATTGTCCAGGCAGGCAACAATGGGATCGTTATAATTAAATTGTTAATGGAGAGCAACCGGTGACGACCGACACACAACAATAAGTATACAGCAACAGTTTTAGAAAGAAAAGAAATTGAAGAATAATTAAAACAACTAAATTGGATTAACAACATACGAAGAAAAATTCAGAAAATAGGACGTAGGATAATTATTATAAATATATTAGATGCAATATTTTTAATATTTTTTTTTTCTTCAGGCTTGTTTGAATAAACACGGGAAAACATAACAAAAAAGTTAATTTTGTGTTACAAAGAATAAAAATAATTGTATTTTGTTTGACACCTAAAAAGTATTACAGGTCACTTAGTTATAGATACACAAAATATAATATTATAATAAATAACATAGCCGGATAGACAGTAATAGAAATTCATACTGGTAGCTTCACAGGATATTGTATACCATATTTTACCCAGTGAGTCTAACCATCCCACTGAAAGTAAAACTCCTTCCCGATTAAGGCGAAGGATAGAAGATAACCAGGAGAAAACTATATACTTTCTTTCTAAACTAGACCTATCAAGATATTTTATCTTATTATTAAAATAAATTAACGCTTTCTTACACAAATAGAACAGAAAAAAAGCACATGAACAAAACTCATTTTTTACATGTAAAGGAAAAAAAAGAAAGAAGAAAACTCTGTACATGCTGAAAAATCACGCCTTATTCGCTCGTTCAAGCATATCGATGTAAGGCCATACATAAACAGTTATTGCAGTTTCTTGTTGTCTTTTTCTACTATGTTTTCAAAAAACAAGAAAGTTTACACTATATTTATTACAAAGAAAAACGACAGAAATTAAGACAAAATCAAAAAAAAAATTGGATATGAATCATCAAAAAAGAAAAGAAACATCTATAGTTAGTTTATTATAACAATACTGCACAAGATCCGCTCGCGCGATAACATTAACTTCAAAATTGTTTCATATGTACCTATTAAAATGAGCATTTATACTCAATAAAGACATGATAATATCCTTTCAGATTTTAAGACGCATTTATTAAAATTGCAAGATTGTTGGCTGGTGATATGACAACTCACTTATGTAAAGTTAAAATATTGTAAATTTTAAATTAATCCTTTCATTGTTGAATAAAATAAAAGGGGTTACATTACATTTGGAAACTTTACGAATGTGCTGTTGAATGAAAAAAAATTTTTGCGCTGAATCATGGCAAATCATGAAACAAAATGGCAGTCATCTCTTACAAGATTCTAATAATTGAATAATTGACTGCATATTCTTCATGTCATTTATTTTGTAGATCAAATGTACGCTTCTTCGAGGCTGTTTTTGAATAGTACATTTCCATCATTTTCTTGTCATAGGCTAATATATGTTACAGACGATGGAACAATACATGTAGAAACGAGTGGGTATTTCTACATTTCATCACAACTCAAGTCAAAACACAACAGTATAAATGGCACAGCAGGTGTTTCGGGCGCAAATTTTAAACATGTCATATCAGAAGATAGAAAAGAGCAAGTTCTCCTAGGAGGAGAAAACTCGTTTTGTACAGCTGCTTCAGACAGTTCTAAACCGCAGTAATAATCCTAAATATATAAAAAAACACTGCCAATTGTTTTATGTTTGTATGAATAATCGTATTCATTCTAAGATTTAATGAATTTTGATTAACATATTATTCACACATTTGCTCAAAATGTAATCCAATCCGTAAGTAAATTCATGAAGAAATCTGAAAATATGAAATTATTCCTTTAACTGTTGCAATCAATATAAAAGATGTTACATATGATATAAAATGCACATATTCTGAGTGCAATTTTGAATAAAAATTACTTTTATTAAAAATGCAGTCACATAAATTTACACTTCATTAACTCATCTGTTTTCTAAATTAAGTTCATTGGTTGGATGACTTATACCTTACATGTGATTTACTTTGTAGATCAATTGAACGCTTCTTCGAGGCTGTTTTGGAAAAGCGCCTACCCATCGTTTTCTTGTCCTAGGCTGAGATATCTGACAGATGATGGAACAATACACATAGAAACGAGTGGGTATTTCTACATTTCATCACAACTCAAGTCAAAACACTTCATTATAAATGGCACAGCAGGTGTTTCGGGCGCCAACTTTAAACATTTCATTTACAGAATATCAGAACACAGAAAAAAGCAAGTTCTCCTGCTATTTGTATCAACCTCTCATCCTGGCAGTCTTGTTCCCGAGTCTCAAGATAACTATTTCAGCATTTATAGTGTGTAATGTGCACATATTTTTCCATAGATAAAGATTAAGCTAAAGAAACAATATGCTTGTATGTTGTTTTGAGTATTTTCAGTCTTTTTAAAGTTTTTCTTCATTTATATCAAAAGTAAACTATGGGATAATTTAAAGTAATTTTGTTTTTAAAAGAATGCACCCTGTCCACTATGGCTGATATTTGGACTAGCGGGCAACAAGGATAGGGACACATATAAAAACAAAGGAATCACTTAAAACTTGACTATACCTGAAACCGTAAATCAAATAACAATGCTGTTTAGTTAAGAACTATGTTCATAGTACTACATGTCGAAAGAGGTTCTCAGCAATCATCGACTTGTGGATTAATGTAGCAGACGTAGTAAAAATGATCTCACATTTGATCTCACATGTATTTTAATGCAGATATTTTACATTAAAACAACCTCTTATTGTGTTAAAGTATGTAATAATATGCTTTGTGAAACTCATACTTTTATCACCATGTTCATTTTGTTTGTTAGTTTCGGTCCTCAACGTTTATCACTTGTATGCATCTGAAAATAGGAATTTTGTAGAAGAGCAGGAAATAAAGAGAGTTCTTATGATGTGGATCTATAACATTATTGTTATTTCTATTCAAATTAATTTATTCTCATTCCTCTTATTAACCATTTTAACGAACATTTTATATTAACAAAGTGCATTGGTCTATTAAGGACACATTTTGCATTAGTATTTTAAATATTTATAAAAACAATAAATAATGACTTATATTAAAAATCATATGGTTCAAATGCTGAGAGTATATTGATTACATTTTAAACATGTGAAATTAAATTGTTTAATTTCTTGTTTACGAAGATATCATAAAGCTCGCCAGATGCCTGTTTTATACTTATTTCTTAAACTCATGTAATCAAATCAAATTTAATATGTTATGACATCTCATGCGAGACCCTTTAAGTCTGTACCGTTAAACCTAAAACCATATATTTGTTTCATTTCTCCCTTACCAGAATACTAAATAAAACATATCTTATCAGAAACAGTAGTTTAAATTTATTGAATGTTTCTTTGTATTTTTACAGCTCAAATCGTTTTTGTGTTGTTTTTTTATTAACTATACTACAAAGAATTAATGAAATAAAGTTTAACAAATCAAATTCATAATAGTTTTATCTTAAACATTGCCATTCCAGAACTTGTTAAGCTTACTGTATTACAACTTTGAAGACAACAGCCTTTATTATCAATGCCTCGTCAAACATTAACATGATAACCTTACTTAACATGAGCTACTTTAGTTCCCGTTCAAGAGTAATTATCATAAATGACATCGCTTACCTAGGTTCCTCTACGTAGTCTTCATCGGTGCAAACATACTTCCTGGGGCGTGCAACCCATTTCTGAAATGTGTCAACATAAAAGCATAGATAATATTAAGAAATCCTAATAAACAGGAAATGACAATGTAACGTCACGCTGTATGCAGTCGAAATTTCGCGGGCAAAAACTTGCAGTTATTACGTTCTTGTAATAAGGGGGCAATTTTTTCATATAGTATTTCATGCGCCGCCCGTCACATATGTTAATTTGTAAACGCTCCGAATTTATAATTTGTAAACGCTTCGAATGTTTAAGTAGAAATAAAGGAATTTCGATGTTGTAAGAATGCTAAACATATTAAACTATATTCAAGCAGAAATATTGACAGAGTAACTGAAGAAAAAGCAGTAATGGTCAAAGTCTTTTTCCTTCTGCGACATACCTCGTACATAATGAAAACTTGTTGACATTAATTCGGTTTTGGTTTTAAGTCATAGTCAAGGTAAAATTATGATTTAAAAATACGTTTGACAATCAGAATGTAAATAATTGACATACATTCATAGACAAATCCGAAATATCATCCACAGTTAAGCACTTTCAGTTTATAAATTTTATAAAAAGGACAGTTTCTTTTATTTCTATAAATTTACTTAAGTTAGGTGGACTTTATAACGATAAAATGGAATATACTAAATCAACAAAATTAATGCAAGAATTTCAAATACTATTTGATTTAATGTTTAGCTAAGACCATATCCCTTCTGTGTATTCATTTTATAGTGTTCTTTATGGATCCGAAGACTGACAGTCCTCGCCTGGCGCCTCGCGGAGCGAAAATACGAAAAACTCACTTTTCTTCATGTATTCGCCTGGCGCCCTGCGGTGCGGCAGTACAACATAGTTTGGTTTAAACATATTTATTTAAGCTCGATTGCGAAACAAGTTCTTGCAACTTATATTAATCACTTTCGAGTCCGCTTCCTGGAACCAACCAGTACTGGTGTCATATGGAGAAACATGGTCGTGACCCGAGTAGGGCTCGAACCCATGGTCTCTGGGTTGAGAGGCAGACACCTTAACCACTAGGCCACCGCTCCCCTAGACATAGTTTAGGTCAGAATCTAGTATTGTTTTCCCCATCGGCTTTCATCATGATAAATGATCCTTAATCTTACCTACAATTGATTTATCGTGCTAAAGAGGTTAGAAATTTAGGAGAATAAATTGTCTGACACATACAAATGATTTTGTTATATAGGGTTTGGAAAACATTGAAATGGATGAAATATTTTGTTTTTTTAAGAGAACAATATAGTGTTGGTTTCTTAATTAGTTTTCACACTTAACAGCATTCCATTCGTATCCAGTCACCTAATGTCTCATTGAATCTTACGGTTTTCCTTGATCGTTTTTAAGTCAATCGCGGACAATGTTAAAATATAAGTATTATAGTTAAATAATCCAAAAATAACCATGAATAAACTTCCAGGTTTATAACTAGTTGATTTATTGATCGAAAAATAATATGTTTTTTTCTTCTTACCGTTAAATATCCAGTGTAATCTTTTGCGTGTTTAGTGTGTTTAGTTTACTGATTATAATGGAATCAAACAAATCAAATAGGGAAGATAGATCACATAACACATTTCAGGTAAACTTTTTTTCAATTTTTAAATGGTTACATGACAATATATTTTGTTGTTTCTTTGTAGGGTCTACGTTATACATGAATATGCCGCTTTTTCCCCTCTGCGGTAAGATAGTTTACAATGATTTTAACGTTACAACAATAACGCATTTTCTTTATATTTTCCGTTCATTTAATTTTTTTGCACATGGTGCTAAGATAACATCTCGAATATACAAACGCCGCAGGTTTCATCCTTATCAGTTGATAAATTTATAAGGAAAATTCGACAAGTTCGTAAGCAACGTAATGACGTCATCCTAAGAATACAACTCATTCATAAAAGGCACGAGAATAACGTCAATATAAACTTACATTGGTGGGGTTTGAAGGATGATTAGTCAAGTAGTGGTTTAACTTAATATAATCAAAACAGTCTGAAACGTAAACTTAAAATATTTAAAACTTGAATGATATTGTAAACCATTTTTGTAGATCTATAATATCCTTATACATTAGCAACAATAAGGTGGAAAATAGAACAGCGTTATACGAAAATCAACAGCGGAAACGATCTCCGCTTGAAAAATAATGTTAGTGATCTTTCTTATTCCCTGCGGTCTGGAGACCGCAGGGTATTGGTACGCGTTTAACTTTTGAGGCATGGAGGAGCACGTGACTTGTTTTCGGTACATGGAGGAGCATGTGATCTGTAAACCGTACATGATTGGTTAATTGACCTTTTAGAAAACCTAGCTAAATACCGTTTGCCGGTACGTTACGGATTTACCTCTAAGGGAATTGTCCGAATTACACCTAATTAAGAACAAACAACTATTACGTGATATTTCTAATTTTCTATAATTATTTTACCGTTTAAGGTGGAAAAACTTGAATGATGTGTTTGAAAATGATCAATGTATCTTTAAAATCTATCTCAAATTTTAAAAACAATAAATTGTTCATACTGAAAATCTACAAAATTAAAATATTCGTAGTGGCATATGCCATAATAAATAGAGATATATTTTATGCGTAAACTTGTGTTCGTACTTTATTCTTTGTTTGCTCGGAATTATCTGGGACATACGATATGTCGTATGTCCCAGGAATTATTCATAAAATGGCAGACCTGTTTAATCATTTTATTAAAAACAAATAATTGTTTTATGTTCGACCTTCTCCGGGCTTCAATGGTCACCAGTTTCCAAAGACCTTCTTCTATATTGATCGATTATTGTCAACTATATTCCTGATACAAACGTTTATTTATCCCCCCCACAAACAATGATGAAAATAGTTCAATGAAATATCTTTATATCATTAAAAATGTTCCCCGCAGGAAACCATTTTACTTGTTCTCACTTGTTAGACCGAAATAATATCAGTTTCAGCGGTGTCTTGTCGTGTCGATGCAAAATAATAACCGCTTAGGCATACGGCCTTCGTGGTCAATTCATAAACATTAACCCTCACCGGTAATAAATAGCCGATAAATACCAGTGAAAACGATATTATTTCTTAAAACACCTCCCTGCATCGCCCCTTTTTTCCCTATTTCTATTTGATGTCATACAGGTAGTCCTTTAGTCGGTTATACATGTATTTGACAAGCCTTTAAGGAATAAAGCTATTGATGTTTTTACCATACGTGTGATACTGTCATGTGGTTTTAAACTCACTATGTCATTGTAACCTATGCAATTTTGAGTCATTTTTTTCTATTGTTAAAATCTCCCCGTGCATCTCAACAATGATTCACCATGATCATCAACTTGTTACCATTTATCTTACGTTGAAACCCTCTTCACAATATCCAGGAATATGGCTTTTGAACACATACAGAAGTACCTCAAATATTGACTAATCAAATTATGTTGAATACATTCAAAAAGTGTTTAGGGAAACTACCTTAGATAATCACCCAGTTTAACAATTTATTACAAAATAATAAATTTTATCAGCGAAAGAATTTCGGTGTATTTATAGACTACATTTCATATTGCTGTATGAATTATCAAATTATTTTTTTACCCGTTTAGTTTCCGAATTTGACATAACTTTAACAACATAACAATGTGAAAATTCGGCTTTCGTTGATAAAGAAAATGGAGGAAAATATATTCCATACTTTGGATTGACATAAAAGCAAATGATATTGATCACATTAGGTAATCATTGAATTGTAAAAGAATATTTCAAGAATGCCCTCTCGAGTTCAGAATGTAACCCGTAATTGTATTTTGAACACGGATACGGATTTGTTTTGTTATCATATAATGCCTGTAGTTAAAAATCAATTAATAACAAATTATAATATTTGGCTTTTTTGCACGCTGATATGCTCATTCATTGCTGATGTACTATTGTATATGTTTAGACGTTAGTTATAGAGCTTATTTGATATTTTCTTTTAAATAGGAAAAATTTCCAAACACATGACTTGAAAATATTGATAGAATTGGCAATGTCATACGTATTTCATAATTGACAAGAACATAATGTAACGCCATGTTAAAAAAGTCCAAACGTACATTCCAAAGGCATAGTACAAACTGTTTTCGACAAAGCCTACTTATGCAATTAGCTGAATCAACTTTACTGTCACATACATCACTCATTTTTTATTTCAGAAAACATGTCTGACTCTCCTTATTTTTACAACCGTCTCTGAAATGATATCGTTGTCGTCAATTACCGGTCATTGGCGACAGTTAAAGTCGGCCAAAATGGCTCTAAATGAATCCAACATGTGTCTCCCGTTGAGAACACTTTTCATAGGATCTGTTGAAGATGATAACTACCATTGTCCAGACGGACTTAAGGAGAAGGTCAACAAAACAGAAGAAACAAAATTATGTTGTGGATCTATGAGCATTCTCTTAAAAAAAGTTTCCGCAAAGGTACATAAACAACAGCATTATTATCTGACATGATGAAATATTCTTAAATTCATATGTTTTGCATTTAAACAGCATTAGATATGCCATATACTTTGTATTTCAATTTTATTTACAGATTGTTAACGACAAGTATGATGACGATGCTTTTCCTGGTAAGTAATACTATACTTACTTACAGTACATGCACCACTTTGTTTGATACAAACAGTTACCAATAATGATCTATTTTATTTTTAAAGATGATGCCTTAAAATAATTTTGAAAATAAATCAAAATTTCATTTGATAATTAATATGAAAACTTCATTCCCATCATTATATAAAACCTTTCGGAGAGAAGTAAACCGAACTTCCGCTTGTGTACTAATTAATGTAGAAAACTAAATATTTAATGGTGTATCATTTATGTAGAAATTGCATCACTTGATATCACGGCATTTAACTGTTCCGAAAAGAAGACAGTACAGCTGGAAGCAAATCTTGTAGGTATTTCGGGTGATAATCAACAAGGTAATCTATGGCAATTTATTGATTTATTGTCAATTATGTGAGGCACACGCAAAATTGATTTATATTCAATAATGATATGATAATATCCTTTCAAATTTGAAGACATACTTTTTAATTATCAAAATTGAAAAATGTTTGGCTGGTAATCTGAAAACTTACTCAAGTTAACTAAAATTAATTTTTGTAGAATTAATCAGTTTATTATTGAATAAAATAAAATGGGTTTCTTGAAATAAGGATAAGTTACGAACGTGCTATTGAATGAAATAGTATTTTTGCGCTCAATCATGAAAAATCATATTTAAAGATTGTTTGCAGTCTAAACTAAACTAAAGCTATATGACGAAAAAGGTAAAGTAACGTTCAGAGGAACGCCCCGCCTGATCCTAATCAAATACTCTAACATTGAATACAATGTGGCCATACCACGTGACTTTTCGGGTACGGAACACGCCGATTTTTCATCCGATTCAGGTATGTTTTTTATTCACAACTTATTTATTACTCAACCGATTTTGATGAGATAAGGCGCAGAGTACCCGTAATTATATCAGCTATCCATGGTATATCAAAATTCTGAAAACCCCTGAATGGTTTTTGAGAACATTCGAGTACAGTTTTCTTTTCATAGCCTGGGCCGAGGGGAACGGTACACACTCATTTGTCATAACAAGCAATTTCTAGCAAGTCATATGTTTTTTGACACTATTTCATAGAAAAATACATGTTAAATCTGATATATTTACTATGTCCAATGTATCGAGTGAATGCAGTGATGTTTTAGCATATTTTTATAAAGTTATGTTGAAATGGTACGGAACACACTGTTATTTCAAAAGATACGGTACACACACAATTTATGTCTTTGTAATAATTCTAAAATAAAATATATTAAAATTTAATTTCAATTATAATGTGAGTGATTTTTTTCATAGTTATACATTTTATTAATCTAAAACAGAACCCAGGGACCTGTTTTGCAATGTATCATAATGCTTACTTTTAATGTTTATATGTATTTGTGCACTATATTTCAAGAGATCAGCTTAACATTTACAACCTCCATGTAATTGTCCTATTTAAAATCACCTAGGGTATGTTAAACACTTCGATCTTCACAGAATCAGGTAGTTGCGCTATATAGAAATAAAATGTTATATAATGCAGTGTTTATTGTTGTTTATTGTTATTTTTTATTTCTTTTAGTTTAAGTGAAGTAAGAAATGTCTTTTTGCTTCATCCTGAAAAAATAAAACAAGGTCATGACCTTAATCGCTGAAAAGTATCATTACTTGATAACAATTTATATATATTTATATTTTGTTAATAATAAGCAAGTCATTAGGTACAATTTTGCAATATCATGGTCATTTTTAATTAATCAGAGCCTGAAATTTCGCTACCATTATTTGTTTGGTCTGACGACCCAAACAAATAAAAATGTAGTCGCCATTGCTTAAATTTTTAATGTTTAAAGGCATGAAGCTTTAAAAATAACTTTTAATTCATGTAATTAGGTCATTTTTGGTTTGGTTTCACGGCTCATAAATCTGATATTACCATGTGGCGACTTTCGAGTTTTACAAGTGCCCCTTTGGGTATAAATAAAGGAACGAACGGGCACCTGAGTAAAACGATCGACATTCTGTACGGTAGTAAGAAAACTTTCTCACATAAAAAATCGAAACATCGAAGTCACTTGTGGTCTCGTACCTACTTCATGTAGTATATAAAACAGAACGCAGCCTCCAAAATCCATAGCATTTGATTGACAAAATTGGTATTATCAAAATATCATTTTATTTTTAACACAAACACGCAAGCACACATATCCATGAACTCAAGTGTTAAATGCATCTTGAAATGAAAGTCCAAGATAAGCATCATTTTACCAAATTTCCTAACATGTATATCCTTACATGTATATGCAACAAGGTTACCTTGTATAAACTACGTTACGTTATATAACAGGCCTTGTTCCCATATGGGTTCTTCAAATTATCAAATTTTAATTTTGATTGCACGTTAAACTGCGAAATATATTTGTCCATATGTAGATAATTTGATAATTTAGATACATGCAGTTAGTTTGGGACCCTGGCAGATGATTCATACCAAATATCATGTGGCCGAAAAAAACTTTAAACTTTCCGTGATTTAAAAAAAATCCACTTATATCAAAACCAGCGTTTTTTCTCCAAATTCGATTATTTAAACAACATTTTGCAAGGAACATATATTTCCAACTTACTCCTAACTTCTTGTTGTTTATATATTCATACTACGTTTAGACAGTCATTATATATTCGAAAAAACATAACACATAACACATAAAAACATAACAGATGTCCATGAATTTCATAATTCGTTTTATAATCCAAAAGAATATACCTAATTGTTTCAAATGAAAATCAAAACAAAACAAAATTTTGAATGTCTTCCATAAAATTTTAACATTTTATAGTTGCTCAACATATAAAATCAAATTTTGCGCAACGTACTCTCAAAATGTTCTTTTATGTTTTGAATAATCCTGTTTACATCAAACTGTAGGCATAATGCTACTTTGCAAAACAGGTCCCAGGGTTCTCGTTTAAATTAATAAAATGTATAACTATGAAAAAAATCAGTCACATTATAATTTAAATTAATTTTTTTATATATTTTATTTTAGAATTGTTTCAAAGACAGAAATTGTGTGTGTACCGTATCTTTTGAATTAGCAGTGTGTTCCGTATCACTTAAACATAACTTTATGAAAATATGCTAAAACATCACTGCATTCACTCAATAAGTTGGACATAGTAAATATATCAGATTTAACATGTATTTTTCTATGAAATAGTGTCAAAAAACATATGACTTGCTAGAAATCGCCTGTTATGCCAAATGAGTGTGTACCGTTCCCCTCGGCCCAGGCTATGAAAAGAAAACTGTACTCGAATGTTCTCAAAAACCATTCAGGGGTTTTCAGAATTTTGATATACCGTGGATAACTGATATAATTACGGGTACTCTGCGCCTTATCTCATCAAAATCGATTGAGTAATAAATAAGTTATGAATAAAAAAAATACCTGAATCGGGAGAAAAATCGGCGTGTTCCGTACCCGAAAAGTCACGTGGTATGGCCACATTGGAATAGATGACTGCATATTCCACTATTCTATATGTCATTTATTTTGTAGATCAAATGAACGTTTCTTCGAGGCTAATTTGGAATAGTACCTACCCATCGTTTTCTTGTCCTAGGCTGAAATATCTGACAGACGATGGAACAATACACATAGAAACGAGTGGGTATTTCTACATTTCATCACAACTCAAGTCAAAACACTACTCCATAAATGGCACAGCAGGTGTTTCGGGCGCAAATTTTAAACATTTCATTTACAGAATATCAGAAGATATAAACGAGCAAGTTCTGTTAGAAGGAGAAAAATCATTTTGTGCAGTTGCTTCAGACATTTCTGAATGTACAAGTTTTATCGGTGCTGTTTTCAAACTTGTGACCGGAGACCAGATATATGTATCCACCTCACATCCAGGCAGTCTTCTTCTTGCGTCACAAGATAATTATTTTAGCATCTATAGTGTGTAATACGCACATATATTTCCATTGATACAAATTATCCCAAAGAAAAGATGAGCACATTTATGTTATTTGTTGTAATATTTCCAGTGTTTTTTAATATTATATTGAGTTATAAGGAACTTATTATAATTTTATCTACTTATTAACTAAAACTATACGACAAGAAATGTAAAGTTTCGTTTAGAGGATTGCACCCTGCCGACGATGGATATAGTGTGGCACTTACGGGCAACAGGGAACAGATAATTGAATCACTTAAAGCAGGGCTATACCTGACTTTTCGCTTTGCGGGGTCCCGGGGCGAAAATACGAATGGCACAAATCAGCCACCATAATTTTATTTGTGCACTTAAAAAAACATTTAAGCGCGACCCATTCCCTACCCGATATAACTACCGTATACATTATACAATGGTATAATATTACACCCTCTGCATGTTAACCTGTTTTTAAAGTGCTTTGTTAAATATAAATGATTGTAATAAATGTGCTGTGTTCGTGACATTTACATTGATTAAAATTGGTCATAGTTGATTTTTCATAAAAAACGTAAATAGTCAATGGCAATTCAAAAAGCTTACTTAAGACCCCTATATATTATTACATTAGAAATAAACAGTAACTGTTAATGTGTGAGGTTTAAATTAATTCATAATATGCGTTGGTTTTTATTCAACATAAACTTCGAGTTTGACATGCAGTTAGGGAATGAGGTATGTCCTTCCGCGCGAATAACATCAATTATTTCCAATCAAAAATATAAATAAAGTATACCAACTGAACATAAGCTTTTCAACAGTAAAAAAAATCTGAAAATTCTCCAATTGGCCGTGCACATGCTGGTTCATGGGATCCTAATTGCTGAGGTTGTAGCTCGTGGTGGTGCTTCCTGGCAATCAGTCCGAAGTCCTCGGCAGCGACTTGCGCAGTCCGCGGATGCAAAGAGTTACCAAAGAGCGGAAGGCAGTCTACAAGACCACTATCTCTTGAACTAACACCCTAGAAATAATAACGTTGGAAAGTTTAACGGTTTGAATTCTTCTTCTTAAACTTATTTCATGATGTATTGTTTCTTTTTTCCTTTTTAGTTTCAATAAAAAAATTCTGTTACAATGACTATTGAATTTACTTTTTCTATTCACATAATATGTTGCACATATTGGATGTGGCGGCGAATTGTTTTTGTAGAATAAAAAGTCAACCAGTGATATGAGATGAACGGTTATTTTACAAAATTAATGTACAACTAAAAATTGAATAATCAAATACATATTCGCTTTAATTAAGGCCACGGTAGAACTAATCTTTTTATCTGACAGATTGAACATAGATTATATGTATAAATAATTAATCAAGCACTGCTATTATTCTCTGCCGGGCATGTATTGATCGCATAAACACGTCATGATTGAAAGTACACGTGCACTGAATAGTGTCCTGGATTTCTTATACTGTATAAGGTTATGATATAACATAAATTTTATTACATGAATATGCTTCTCGTTTTCAAGTTATTCGACTCCTAAAATTGCGTACGGAATTCTTGATTCATTCAGTATGAATTTGTTCACAGAGAAGGGAATCAGTTATTGAAATATGTATTGAAAGAGGAATAAATAAATACATGTTATAACCAGCAGAATACTCGACAGGTATTGTTTTACTAGCATTAATTTATGTGAATAATGTTTTTATGTTCTTTAGATTTCCCTTTCACGTGCTTAAGTAAAGCTATACTTTGTTTAAATTTGATAATAGAAAATATTGATTATTGCTGATAATAGAAAATATTGATAATTGCTACACAGTTTAAGTGACATTATGCTCATAGTTTCATGGTAAAGTGGAGCTGAATTGACTTTATATTTGAAAAGATTGACTGTCAAAATAGTGTTTGACCAATAGTTGATATTGGAAAATGTTTAGGATAAAATTATAAATCTGTCTAAAATTTAAAAAGACTGCCCCTTTCTTTTTATAAACTAAGCGTTATAGTTAAATCCTAATGGATATTAACAGAAATTTCGTTCGGATCTGTAAGTTATTTATTGTCTATGCGAACTTAATTATTAAATTAAAAGGAATTATGGTAAAATGAAAACTTATTTGACTTTCACCCGTTCACTCACTATTTACCCTTGGATGGGCGTAATGTCACTTTAAATATAAGATAAATATGCAAGAAGATATGTTATGCACACTATAGGTGGTTATGGCATGTTATACGTTGCAAAATTCAATAGATCTATTTTTTTGTTTATATTGTTTACCTCTAATTTATATTCATTATCATAATATTTGTTCAATCCTACTGAATATTTGTTGATCATAAAAATATTTGTGTGCGATAATTTTCTATATATATATCATAATATTTGTTCAATCCTACTGAATATTTGTTCATCATAGAAATATTTGTGTGCGATAATTTTCTATATGTATGTTCTATATTTGAAAATATATATTTTATAATTAAATATTCGATAATTTGAATCATGGGATAGAATCACACTTAGCATATTAAACCCCGCCTATAAATTTAGCACGAATTGCTTTATATGTTAAGTGTGATTCAAAATATCAAATCAATATTTTTCAGTATACAATGAATATTTTTAATTATACAATATATATTTTCAAATATAGAACATATATATAGAAAATTATCGCACACAAATATTTTATGATGAACAAATATTCATAAGGCTTGAAAAATGTTATGGTATAGAATATGAAATTAGAGTTATGCAATATAAATATTGGATATAGACCAGAATAGAGTTATTGAATTTTGCAACGTTTAACATGCCATACCATACATAGTTTATTCATTTTTCCTTCGAAGTAGTCATATTCAGTAAGAATTTTATAGATTTCAATAAATTTCTGTGATTTAAATATTTTACTCCAGAATGAGCTTATAAAGTATATTGTTTAAAGAACAATTTAGGTTGTTTTCAGCTGAAATTGCGTCTGAAATGTACTTAAATTTAATTATCCAATACAATCATTTGTAAAAAGTCACCAATATGCATTTGCACTTCCTATTTGAGGTAGGAACAGGGTCGAGGAGTCGTGGAAACATCGAAGTTTACATAACATTCTTAGTTTCTGTATGATTTTAAGACATAAATGAGGCGGACAATATGAGTGACACATTGTTAAAGCAGCATCAACTCATAGCTTCCCCATGCATCTACGCGATATTTTCTTGAAATTTATTAGCATGAACTTGTACTTTTTTGCATCTATTTTTTAAATTTTACATATATATTAAATTAAAAGCAAATTAAGAAACATTTTGTTTAAAGGGGTTAATCATGAGAATGTAAATCAATTATAAGGTTAATTACTTTTTCTTTAAAGTAAAAATTGGTTAATTTAATTAAAATTAACAAAGCAAGGAAAGTAAATCAAGTAACAAATTACAAAAAAATCAAAGTAATTTTAATTAATAAATGTACCAGCATTAATCATGAAAATAAATACTTGTCAATATTTTGTAGGTATAATAACACTAAATGAAAAATATTTTCAGAAGAATGAGATGTAATACTATATATGAGACAGTTGAGCGGAAGATTGGGAGCGTCTTTGCGAAATATGGCCGTTTTGTTTCCCATCATGCCTGGAAAATTATCGTTGCCACGATCATTATCAATGGAGCGCTTGGTATTGGAATGATGAAACTTCAATCTAACACAGACGCTGGTGACGTGTATCTGCCGCAAGGTACCTGTTGAATCGATTTCATATAACACTCAAGTATGGTGGCTGCTTTGGTACACTTTGCGCGTTGCGTTGTCGATAGCGACAACACAACCTATATCGTTATCGCCTTTTGTCTTGTCGCTAGCGAAAAGCACTGTCCTCTTGTTGTTCTGTCGCTAGCGAAACACACCAAACGGCGCGTTTTGTGCGGCGCGTTGTCGGCTTGTCGCTGTGTCGCCAATCCGTCGATTTGAGCCGAGCGACAATGTGACATCGCAACAACACGCCGCACGACAACGCGCTGTTTGGCGTGCCGCGCTAGAGACAGGACGACAAGACGACAGCACGACCACGCGCCGCTTGGCGTGTTGTCGCTAGCGACAGGACGACAAGACGATAGTCCAACAAAGCGCCGTTTGGCGCTTTGGCGTGTTGTCGCTAGCGACAGGACGACAAGACGAAAGTCCGACAACGCGCCGTTTGGCGCTTTGTCGTGTTGTCGCTAGCGCCAACTAGACGCACAAAAGTGTACAAAATCAGCCACCATAGTCTAGAGTACAAGAGTCGTTCACCTCTAACCACTTTCCTCTCACCGCTGTAAATTTGAATCCAGCTATGAACGTGTGAGGAAGGTATCTAGCTAGCGTACGGAACGTCGGTGGTTTAACTTACGTAAATTGCACGGAAGTGTAGCTGAAATTCCTATCCACCAGTCAAGCTGGAATGTCATTATATGACCTTAGTCCAAATAATTAGCCATGAAAAAAGTTATTTAACATTTTATATTTATCATTGTGTCATTTTACATTTTATATTATCATGACTTTTTTTCAACGTCTAAAAGGATTGTATCAAATTTATAAAAGTAAAGAATTTCATATCAAAGTATGTGCAATGCAATGAAACATATTCTTTTCTTTCTTCACCTTCAAAAACACTTCTATATTGGTTGGAACGCTGATTTAAATTTTCAATCCATTGACAGCCATATTGAAACTAAACATGCTGGTGCAATACAATTCGAGCCGCGTCATGACAAAACAAACATAATTGGTTTGCGACCAGCATGGATCCAGACCAGCCTGCGCATCCGCGCAGTCTGATCAGGATCCATGCTGTTCGCTATCAGTTTCTCTACTTGTAATAGGCTTTGTTAGCGAACAGCATGGATCCTGATCAGACTGCGCGGATGCGCAGGCTGGTCTGGATCCATGCTGGTCGCAAACCCATTATGTTGATTTTGTCATGACACGGCTCATTTTATTATCTGCTATATGTATATGTCATTCCGGATCATGTATCAAATACTAATCAACAGTATCAATATATAACTCGTTCATGGTTTATCATCCTGTATGAAACTGAATACTATCAACAGGTCGATCTTAGGGGAACTAGTCAATTTGAAATCAGTTTTGATGGGGGGAAAAAAAAACAATGCAAAATATTGATTTTTTGCAATTTTGAAACGTCCCCCGTTGCCATGGTAACAAAAACATTTACGATTGAGCATGCTGTTACAGAGGCTATGATCATGTCAACAATTGTGCCAAGTTTCATAAGAATTGAATCATTTTTCATAGCTTCATAGCAGTTTGAACTTGTAACAGGAGGCTTTATAAAAACGGCCATTTTTCACAATATGCTCGTGGGGTAAAAGGTTAAATTAAACAATGATATGAAACGATTTTATGAAACGATTTTATGTAAAAATCACCTGTAGAAAAGCTGATTTACTTTTTTCCACACACCTTCAAATATTACACTAAACTTTGAGGAATCTATCCTGACTCTTTTTTACAATAGTATTGTTATCAAAACTTATAGAAACAAAGTGGCTTTTGTTTCAGGAACTCAAGCACGCAAGGACAAAGATAGAGTGGAGAGTATTTTCCCAGATCTCAGTGGCTCAAACTATAATTCCTTGCACGTGACTGTACCCAGACAATATTTTGCGGGGATAATTGTGAAATCGAAAACTAGTAACCTTCTGAACAGACCAGTATTGGAGGAAATAAAAGCATTGTCGGAACTTATTCAAAATATCGTGACCACGGATAGTGATGGTTCAACAATAAATGTAATGCTAATTTTGTTTATAATTCAATATAAGATGAATGAAAAAGAAAAAAAAGTTGAAGTTCCTGTGGTTTGAACCGCCAGTCAGTTTAAAGACATTTACATATCTTAATACCTTGTACTTCCTTTAATTTGTTCAGGTGTGCCTTTTGGCATATTCATCATCAAGCTACTCTCTGTCATTTTCCATTAGACCTTGTCTAAAAAAGTCGTCATGCTTATATAAACATTAAAACTTCATTCATTTAAGGTAAGAAAATATGTTTTATGATTAACAATATTTTACATGTTTCATTTATATCCTTATCTTACGTTTCGAGGCATATGTGGCTTAGTGTTAAAGTGTTTGACTTCCAACCATTTGTCCCTCACCGCTGTGTGTTCAAATCCGCAAGTGAAGTTTGGATTCTAACATGACTGTGAAGAAGCTATTCCAGCTAGCGCACGGAATCCGGTGGTTAAACTCGAATGCTTGATCGGGCTTGAAATAATTCAAGGAGTGGCACCTGAGGACCTGAGGTCTTTCTTCACCAGTACAGATGGAAAGTCGCCATGTGACTAATATTGTGTTGTTGTAACCCCAACCCCCCCCCCATAATCAAGTTTTATCTTTTATGGAACAAGTCCAGCAAACGTTTCTCTATACTAGTGCGGCTGTAAACAAAAAAATCTGCTACAGTTTTCAGATGTTTGCGCCATTAGTAATTCACAATGTTCGTTAGGCGGAGAACTATTTTGGGACCCGGACTTTCTCACGGCCGTGGACAATAACGTTGTCACGTACCCAGAATTCAACTCAACAACAAAGGGAACGCAGAATTATGCTCGTGATGTAGGAGGTAAGACTAAAACTTGTTAAACTATGATGATTATGTATAAAGATATTTAAAACATATCTTTTTCAAACCGTTCACTAGACATATTGTTTTAAATTAGCCTGAATGTTACTATGTTAACATTTAGAGCTAAAGATTAAAACTTATCTTTATAAAAATGTGTCCGGAGCTGCTAGTTTTCTCGTGATTGCCTACAACGAATATCAATCTTGTGAAAATTTCAATTGCTTAATCAGTAAATGTTCTGTATAAAAATAAAGTTATTTTGAGAGGAAGTCGGGGAATTGCAGTGGAAAGTGTATTTCTTTCAAAGCTAATTTAAAACACAAAACGACCCCGACCATGCAGATGCAAACTCCGCATGAATTACAATGCAGAAAACATAAGATGTTGCAATCACTGTGAAAACCGAAAAGTGAAACAAGCCTGTTGTTGTTTTTCAGGAAGTTTAAGTTTTGACGGCACAGGTCAGTACCTTACGAAAGTAATCTACCTAACGATTGTGTTCAACATACGCACGGATGGTGACCAGTATAAGAAGAAGGGGGATAAATGGGTATAACTTAAATTTTAGTTTTCTCATTCTTACTTCCCTTGAGCTAGTACATGTGTATCACATCGGTATATGATTTCAACGTGCTTATACATTTCAAGTGACATTATGCTCATATACCCACTGTCAAGTTGAGCTGAATTGACTATACATTTCTAAAGGCTGTGACTGAAAGTTGTATTTGAATACGTTTTGGATAAAATATAAATTTGTCTAAAATATAAAAAAAAAGACTTGCCCACTCTTTTTATAGCCTCAAAATTACAGGTAAATGCAGACGGGTATTTACAGTAATTTTCCTTACCTAACGTGAGTTATTCATCATTCATGCAAGTAAATTATAACATTGAAAGCAATTATGGCAAAATGTACCTGTTCACTCACTTTCTACTCTTGGATGGACATAATTCACTTTTAATGTGTAAGGTTCTTATGATTACAAACACCATTTACTTCCGGCCACTTTATCATGTAATGAAAGCTTAAGTTGTATCACTTTTTATCACAAAAAGTAGACATTCTTTACAGTGATTTTCAGACACAGACATAAACTCTAGATATGAAATGATTAAAAAATCGTTAATTTGAAACGGCTCGAAATTACTTTCTTGGCAACGTGAATATGATGTGAATTGTATTCGTCTGTGCACTACGAATATATTACACGAAGCCATGCTGCTGCTCTGTCGGATTTCTGTATTTATTTAGATATTTTAATAAATTAAGTACAGATAATTTTTTTTTTATAATTTACTGAAAAGAGTCTACGTATTTATCTGCCTATTTATATATCATGTAGCTTAAGATTTTTTGTTTAATCTTTTATATTACACTTAAAATCTGTTAATTCTATCACCCTGTAAAGCTGTCATTCATTTCCCAAATGACAGTTTCTTTACATATTTTTTTGAAAGAAAAGGTCATTCTTCTTTTGAACTCTCGGAAGTCAACTTCTATCACTTATATCGACAGGGTATCAATGGCATCCAGCAAAAGTTCCAGCTATATTTTGGTACAATAAAAGTGACCTTAAGCTCATTTTTCTTCTGTTATTTTAATAAATACAATTATGAGATATGACAATGAATCTATGACATATTTTTATACACAGGTGGATGCATTCAGAGTGAGACTAGAATCGTTCTCCAGCAGTAATATAGACATAGCATATGGTCACCATAATTCATTAGATGAGGAACTTGACAAGAATGTATCCGGGGACATAGCTTTATTTGCTGCTACCATTTCTTTGATGATCACATACGCATGTGTAGCATGCCTTTCAGCCAGGTACCAGTCTTTTTTTTCCTTCTCTCTTCTTATTCTCATTATTTTCCCCGTGCTTATATTACTGCAAACATTTTGGTTATAATTTGTTTGATTCCTTTTGTTATTTGAAAAAAAATCTTTCAGTATTATAAAGTTTTTTTGTAACATCGCTTTTCATTGGATAATTGTGACGCTTATATAGCATTTTTACACGGCTGCTGCTCGGTTTATATTTCCTAACAACCGTTTATGTAAGGCCATATAACCTTTCAAGATCTGTATAACTAACAAGTACAAATGTTGCTGCAATTCAGCAATTGAGAAGCTCCGCGCAAATAATGCGCTCATTACAGATACCTTACCAAATTATTCCTACGCACAGGTCATGTTATATTCAGATTAAGTACTATTGTAGATTTTTTCCGAATGTTTTGTAAACCATTTTTTGCATAATTATACTTATCTTATGCACTGTCCATAATTAAAAAGAGGGGAAGGATATTTAATATAAAAAAATGCTTTCACTGACTCCTACCTGGTAAGGAAAGTACTTCCATTGAATACAAACAAGACTTACAAGAGTTGTAAATGTTATGTGATGTTCTGTTTGTGTCACTACTGTAGTCGTAACATAAGATGATAAAAATATCAAACTTTGTTTTTTCATTATTATAATTGTAACAAATATACAGATAGTAACAAAAGGGACTAATATAATAATATAGTAATATTACATGCATTTTTTCATGTCAAATTAAAAAAAATGGTTTCTTTCAATACTGAAAGTAGAACACACTCTGGAATGAAAAAATGGGATAAATTTCAAAAAGACCAAATTCAGGATTTTTTTGTTTGTTATACACGCGTTACATGGTGATACAGTATTCATCAATATAATAGAAGACTGTTACCTGAATTTTAGGCAGGTATGAGGAAATTCACTAACATCATGTTCGTGCGAGTCAAAGATATAAAAGCTATTTGACATTGGTGATATATAAAAAAAACTATTGTTAATTGATTTATTGGGAGATCAATATACTTTTTTGTTGAATTGCTTTAAAACCATTCATAAAAAACATTACACTTCATGTTCAAACTGCAGATCAAAGTTTCTGTTGTCAATGATGCTATCTATCTATAGCCTATGCTTAATGAGGGTCCATCCGCTCGTAAGGCCTTCGCTGTCGAGTACGGACCCCCCGGACATGTCACCAGTCATACCCTTAAAGGCACAAAGTGGTATGCAAAACCATTCACGCCAATGAAATGTAACATTATATACTAAAGTTTAATTATTTCAAAACAACCAATATATCAACATGTTATTATTAAACATTTAATTTCATAAATATAAATTAAGAATAATTATCAAAAGCAAAATTATTAAAGTTTTATGCCTATAATCTTCATTATATTGACAAATTCAATCACTAATAGTATACTTGATATGCTGTGTGTAAATGTAATTCAAAATGAAACAAATTATAATTTCATGCGCTACTAAAAAAGGGAAATAACACATTTATAACCTAAGTGTCAAAAATCAGAACATTTATAGCTATTTATAGCTTTCGAATTCATGTACAGCAGAACTGCTTTCCGGTTCTTATTCATTAATATGACATGCTGCGAATCACCGAAGGGGAAACCAATATAGAAATCGAAAGGAGTTCTTGAATGCGGATTTATTTTTATTTGTAAATCGAAGGGATTAATTGATCAAATCCGGGCCCATGGACAGAAAAAAGTAAACACAAATAGCTCCGCGCCTGTGGGCGCGGAGCAATAACATAAACGTCACGTCACGGTTATCCAATGAAAGGAGACGTTACAAATACGGAGTATTATAAGCAGAGATATTTTCAGTTGTTTAATAACGTTTTATCAACATCTTTAAGTAATGCTTTTGAATTACTATTTAAGCTAAAATAGTGACTATCTTTATTTTAGTCAGTTAGCTAAATAGTTTCTGATCTATAATTGTCAATAACAACATATTCTAATTATAAGAGAGAACCGTTTTCGGATGAAATATTAAGTGTTTACGTTCTACTCAAATTGACTGAATCACATTGTTACGGAGAAACAAACAACAAACATTAGAGTCGAAATATGTGCTAATTAACAAATCCATGGGCAATTACTTTCATATTCAGAATCGGTTCCACATCTTTACATAATTTACGCATTGAACAAAAATAACTTAAAAGATTAGTACACTACTCATCGCTTAAGCTTCGAGTTCTGCTTGGTACTATATATTTGTTATGTAAGAGAACTATGGATTGGTCTACTTGCTCGTGCCTAAAATAATTGACATAGGGGCAAATATGGTCTTCCTTCGCTAGTGAAAAGAGTGAGACGCCACTTTACCTTAGTAGTTCCAATGCAGTACAGATCAAGTACGGACTAATTTTTATCTTCAGATTTACAGATCAGGTTGGTCAGAGAATGTGGCTAGGATTTGCTGGAATCCTTGCAGCTGGATTTGCTATTGTCTCCAGTTTTGGATTATGTGCAGCGATCGGGGTTGAGTTTGTCAGCATTGTTGGTGTTGTGCCATTTCTCGTCATAGGTAAAATACAAAGCTTACCACCATGTTCATTACACTTAAATTTCTTTGTACTGCTTACTGATTTATGAGATACCGTATATTTCCATTGCATAGTTATAACACAACGGGTCACATGAATACTATAAAACAAGCCGTTTATGCTATGATAAACGAACATTATATATTTTCATCATATTTTGCTTCATGCTTTACTGAATAAGAAGAAGAAATTTTAATTCTAATGAAGAACTTAGTCTTTAAAACGATTAAGTTGCTTTGTAAGCTATTTCATGCAGCAAGACAGCTGGACCAATACAAGGATGTGTCTTCATGAAGCAGTAACATTCTTTGTGTGTTACTTTATTATATACTGAGTTTCAAACTTGTATGTTTCTTTATTGACACATTTACCTGTTTTTCAGCATTCCTATCCTAAAAAACAATAAACAGCACTGATTATGTATCATGCAGGTCGTTTGGGGCTACAACCTTACTCATACGGGCATTAAAACCTAAATTAGTCCTGACAAATATTTATATATACATTTGTATTTAGGTATTGGTATTGACGACATGTTTATCCTATTGTCGGGATTGTCAGAGGCACAAAACCAAAAGACCGTCGAAGACAAAATAGCGGAAACATTACGTATTTCCGGTGTAGGAATAACGATTACCTCCCTTACGGATCTGATTGCTTTTATGTCTGGTGCAGCATCAAGTTTTATTGCTGTAAAGCATTTCTGTATCTATACAGGTAAGTTAAAACAAAAACATATTATTTGTATAAAATATACTGTCTTCAACGTAAAAATTTCAAAATGATTTTTGCAACTCCCAAAAGTCTTTGACATCACTAATATTTATTTTGTTTGCATTGAAAGACTCCGAAACCAAAGTTCTATTTCAACATTGGATTGAAAATGTAATATGCATTTGTACGTTATGTTGCAATATCCCTGCGTCTGACCACATTACATTTTCTACCTTCAGGTGTTGCTGTTTTGTTTTGCTATATCAACAATATTACATTTTTCACTGCTTGCCTTGTTATCAATGAACGCCGAGTTGAAGACAATCGTCACTTTATGACGTGCAGAAGAATCAAAACAAAAGAAGATTTGTTACAGGAAGGTAAATCAAAAAAGTATATCTTCTGTTGTGGAGGGCAAGCTCCTAAAGGCAGAGACGAAGCTGAAAGTTTAGTAGACAAATTTCCGCGGTGGCTCGTTCCAAAGATTGTGCTGAAGCTTCCTCTAAAGATCATCATTATATTTCTGTTTATGGGGTACCTTGCAGCTGCTATTTACGGATGTATAAATCTTAAACAGGGACTACTTTTTACGCAGTTGGTAAACGACGATTCATATTTTTGGAAATATTCCGACTGGAAGGAAACGCATTTCAAAAGACAGACGGCCGTTTCGTTCGTTATCCCCAGCACATATGAATACTCTGCCGCTGCGACACAAACAATGGTGTCAGACTTGATTTCTAGTGCACAATCTCATAAGTATTTTGACAATTCATGGGAAGTAAACTGGTTGAAAACTTACAGTACTTCTAGTCACTATGATGGATCGTCAGAATCTGCATTTATTACTGGCTTAACAAATTTTATATCTGACCAAAACTACCGCATGTTTGAAAATGATGTCAAAATTGATACAATCAATCAAAAGATAACAGCGTCACGCGTCTACGTTCTTTCGGTCGATCTTGCAAATAGCCAAGCAGAAGGTAAAATGATGTTAGAATCACGAAAAATAGCAAGCGCAGCAGCTATTGACTGTTTTTCATTTGCTCCAGCTTTTATAGCTTTTGAACAATATGTGCTTATATTACCACAAACGCTTCAATCTGTTGGCATTGCACTGGCCGCTGTGTTTGTCGTAACATGCATATTTATGCCCCATCCAATACTGATCACTTTTGTGACCGTCGCTGTAACGATGATTATGATTGGTGTATTTGGCTATATTCTATACTTAGACGTGGCTCTTAGTGCCATAACGATGATTCACTTAATAATGAGTATAGGCTTTTCCGTCGACTTTACTGCCCATATTTGCCACGGTTATATGATTTCTACTGGACAGACCAGAGATATGAGAGTGAAACAGGCTATAGACAAAACAGGGGCGCCGATTTTTCACGGGGCTGTATCATCTCTTCTTGGTATCTTAATTTTAGTTGGAGCCAAGTCCTATATATTTAGAACATTTGCTGCGGTAATGGCTTTCGTTCTGTTATTTGGTATTGCACATGCGCTACTGTTACTTCCTGTTGTTTTATCGTGGATGGGACCAAGCAGGGTTATTTCTGTCCAAGATAACCAATGTCCTGAAGATGAAAGTGATATCAAGACAAAGTCGAATGAAATGAATGGAAAGCAAAAAGAAGAGTTATGTTTGAATGGCAATGTTAATGAAAGTTTTACAAATTTGGGTTGTGAAGACGGTAATAAGAAAAAACAAAATGTGTGAACGTATAGAGGTCACGATTTCTATCAAATGTTATGAATAACTCTTAAGAGCGAGACAGTTTCTTGGATATGAAGTATCGACCAAATGATGAGCATTCCTGATAGTAATATGATTATGAATAAAAACATTCAACATATGTATATTTCTTTGCCGAAAATTGCGATATGTGATAATTTCCGAGCATATTGACCTAGAGGATAAACTGGGTATTAATTTAAGCTTATTTTAAACATATAACTTATTAATATTTTTATTCAATATCATACATGTTATATTACTTTTCTCATATCTAACATGTCTAATGTTTTATGCGTTTGTTTTATTATGCTTGTAAATATAATGAAACATTTAGATATTACAATGTATATACAATTTGCATGAGATTATGTTTTAAATCCATATACGATATTATGTATACCGTGTTTAACTTTACTTTAATTTTTGTGCCATTTTTTAACAACTTGTGAGTGATTTATTATAATAATATTTCAATTTTTATTGTTATCATTCGTACTATTCCTTTTGTACTAATGGAATATATCTGAATATATTTATAAATAAACCTTTTTGAGCTATTTACACCGGTTGTAACTTTTGTATTAAAGTTGAATTATCTTTAAATTGATATCCAGTCCGTAAATTATATAGATGTGAAAAGAATACAAAAGCCAAGAAAAAATTCAAGTTTTAGGTCGAATGAAGTTTGATGTGTTTGAAGTTATAATGCTGCTTTTACTATCGGTTCGCGTTTTAGATATAACTAAAGTCATGCTTGATCGAGTTCGTTCATGTGCTAACTGTTTATATGGCAATAGGACTCACTCTCGTCGCATAAATAAAACCAGTTAAACACATACAAAAATATTTCAAGCTTTAATTTCAAAATAAACATCGTCACAACTTCATTATCATCACAATCACCACCCATATTATCGTCATCATCACCAAAACCATCACAACTACAATCATCATCATCACCAACATCACTACCACCACTACCACCATCATCATCATCAGCAGCAGCAGCGCCATATTCAGTAGAATCATCATCATCATAAATATAATCGTCATCGATTCTGTAGAAATATTGGAATGCTATTTTTCTAGTTTTCCAATAAATGGAGGAAGTGAGTCCTTTCTATGCGATACAAAGGTACAGTTGCGGTTGTGCACTGTATAAGAAACTTTTGCGTTTACGAATGAACGTGAAAAAACTTTGTCACCTTGTTTATGCAAAATATAATGTTAAAACTGCCTGATGCATGTACACAAATTAGTGGTTAAAGGGAAAAAACTACAACAGACAACAACATGTTTAACACCTGAATATTTCCTCTTACATTAGCATAAATCTTATTAAATATTTTAGTGTATGTGAAATTTCAAAGCATATATTTGTAGTAGTGCTTGTTTTTTAGAGTTAGGGGGTGTACACAAGCTCAGAAATCACCACGCTTTGAATGAATATATTCAGAGCCGTATCATTCAACTTTTCTATTGCATGTCCTAATATTTAGTAATTGAGGCTCGCGCATGGCAGTCAGTATGTTTAATTTACGCATACTCGACTCACCAAAAATTTAAAAAAAAGCTAATTTTGATTTCTTGTATAAAAGTGAATTAAATAATTGATTAATTTTAATGACATTGGCAGAGACATTGAACTGATGTTTAATTGAAATAAGTCAATAATTCTATAATGCTATCATAAATAATTAGGACCTTCGCAAAAGTCTGCATATAGTAATTAACAATATAGCATACTTTAAGTCTGTTTCTATTTTTTGTCATCATATTAAGTTCACAATCGTGGGCGCTAACAGTGCCTCTTTTAGATAGCAAGTATATTACTCTGAATACAGTATGATTATGAAGTATGATGATGGGGGATCTCTCCCTTTATAACCTGGCCACCCTAATGGAGAACTTAAAGGATGGGATAGGGGGAGGGGTTAAAACTAGGTTGGGGTTAGGGGTTAAAACTGACCCTGCAAGCTTTTTGTATTTAAGATAAAACTAAAGATAAAGATTAATTAAGTTGTATCAGAGTATTCTCTGTGACACAAGGAAAAATTATTTCAAAGCAATATGCCAGGTTGTGTTTTAAAGGTACATTACTATACATCTGGCTAGTCTTGTTTCCCAATTTCAGTTGCATATTTTAACTTTATTGAAATCGTCATTGACTAAAATACTCAAAACTCAGAACAATTTTAACAACCGTCCAAACAAGTTTTGTCAAGTTTAAAAGGCAAAATATAGAGGTGATGTCATATGACGACGATGGACGATTATTTTCTCCATTCCGTTTATTAGTTTTAAGTACTTGCAAAATTCCAAAGAAAATATAGATTTATTTGTGAAAGTCTTTTGCGCCCATTAGAACCGACTAATTCATGTCAATTATTGTGTTATATGCTTCATTGTTTTAAATTAAAAAAAAGGAATTAACAGACGTATAGAATTGGGTTCAAGATAATCTTTCATTTGTTTCAACCTACCATAAGAAATCTAAATAAGAAAATGTACATTTTAATATTTCTGCTAATATTTGCCATTTCCAAGTTAACCTTTTGTCGCGTTTGTAACATACTGAAATTTGAATATCTTACGGCAGGATTTCTATTAAAGCCTTGATAATGGCTGCACATTACGTACAATTATCAAATCCATTTATCTAACTAGAGCATAACGAGATAAAAGCATATTATCCGCCGTAATAAATACAATTACATGTTGCTACTAGCAAGCTTTCAAGTAATAATATGTTGACGTGCCAAAGCTAGATTCGGAGATAATTTTGTTCTGAAAGGTCATTTATGCCCCTGAAATACGTTAATTTTTACTTCACAAAGACTTTAAATTTTTGGTATCTTGTTACTGTTTTCAAAAAACTTCTCATCTGTCATAGAGAAGAGAGAAGAATCTTTATTTTGCAAATTAACTCTCAAAAGAGTCATGTACATGTACAAGCATTCATAATATATACAATTGCATGTATGCATAAGTAAATAACAAATTACATAGCAAGATGACGTGACTGCAAGTATTTCTTTTCTTTCATTATTAATGGTTACCATTGATTATATATTTAATTTACAAGTTATTTACTTTTGAGAGATTCTACATTCAAATATATAATAATAAGAAATGCTTCGTGTATGTATTACACTTGCAATCTCGGGAGAGACATTGTCAGCATCTTTTACATAGTATACTTTAAATTATCTTCCATACACTGGTCTTTGTAGTACATTAACAAATCTAAGCAATATGGTTTTGATTTATTGCAATAGTAATATGGCACAAAATATTGAAATTATACAAACAAATCAAAACAAATGTTACTTCTAAACTATACTTTTGAACACATATAATGCTTCAAACTTGATACAAGTAAGACCAGTGTATGATTTGAAACTTACAAATTTATAGCCTTTATAATCATCGTGTTACTTAACCTATTATACATATAATACACAAAGAATAGCAATGTATCAATAATACATCTATATACAATTACATGACAGCTAATATTCGTACATTACACATATAGAAGTACAATACAATGTGTCAATTAACTTCTATTTACGTTTGCATGGGGCTAGATATTCGCATAAAACATATTTATTGAACTTTAAATTAAAAATGTTTTGTACCTTTACACGAGAATTGTTTGTAACTGTTGTCTAATATGGAATGCATGGTATATTAACATAGATAAAATTCTAATATCATGTACATTATCGCTTGTAATCAACTGAACAAATTTAAACATGCTAGGAAACATCCAGTAATATTTCTTTAAAAATCTTGTTCGGAGTTCCTGATAAATATGTTCTTTACGACACATTACTGCACATTCATGCCACAAGATGAAAATAAATCCTGTATTTAGAGATTTTCTATTTATTAAATACATTTTTTCTCTTTATTGACAATACAATTTGAAATGTTGAGTAATTGCAGAATAAAAAATGAGTCCGGCAAGACACCAATGAAAATACGGAAAATTGTTTCACTGCCGTGAAAAATCAATTTTTAGAGTGAAAATAAGGAAAATGAAAATACGCATTTTATTTCATTAATATTTCTGAATATTTCATTAATAAGTAAATGATAAACATGTGTATCAACCTCGAAACAAAATTACAATACACGAAGACACAACAATACTTTGCAATTGACCAAATAAGTGTCATAATGCTACATGTAAAACGCTGGTCTGGTATATTAAGATATCGGACTTAGATACAAATCTCTAAAACAGCTATAATTATGAAAATTAATTTGTAACTCTATTACTGTGTAACAGAGAAATGCATTCTTAAAATGTCAAATGTTCACTCTCGAAACCATTAGCATTTCGTTTAAATGTTAGCAAATAATGAAAAGTTAGTAGCATAGAGGGACTCATAATCCATATGTTAGAATATCCCATATTTATTAACTGTAAAATAGTTCGTGTGAATATCTGTAAGATTTCATTTTGAAAGAATCCTCTTCAAGTGTATAGTTTAATCTCTTATGAATTCTAAAATGTTATCTATAAAAGATAAAAAATTATTTTGATTTCTATTTGAGCAATTTCCATCAATCGCATGAAACGAAACTATTCCCTTAACAACATTTGTGCTGCGATAATATATGGACAATGAAATCGGAATTTGTAACATGACGGGATTGGAAATAGTTTCATGTACCATTTGATGAAGGTATGGACAAAAATAAACGTGTGCACATTTTCAGACCATTCCCTCACCCCGTTTTTCAAAAATCAACATTTTTATTGTGCAAAACGACCCGAATTGTTTCAATTTTATTTAGATTTTGATATTCTGAGTACTTCACTTGATCTATGTAAGAAAATATAAGTTTATGTTTATAGGCTTTCTGACCTTAGTGTAGCTCCTTTAAGGTTGAGAAAGATACACCCATACCTGTTACAAATAGTTCATGAAAACTATAACCAATGTCAAGTTATAGACAATGTGCTTGCTTAAGATTGTAACGTCATTTCTATCTATAAAATAAACTGATATATAATCCATAATTGTAAAACCACGAACCTGTTAAGTTTTGATAGACTCTTCCAATACAGAAACAAACATTTTCGCTTTGAAACTGTTCCTTACTCATGTATAGTAATATCTTATCATTTTAATACTAGACAAACGCTCAAATGCACGCGGCTTTATCACATATAGCAAACGACAAAATGTACAAACTGTCTTAATTAGTTTAAACATATTTTATTTCTCAGAATATATATACATGTTACAATTTACAATATACATAAAGCAATTCAAATATTCTTTAAAAAAACAGGATTAGAATGAAAGACAACATGTCTTATGAAATTCTTCTCCTAACTGTCTTAATTGAAGCAGTGCTCTTTCATGTGATTTGATACCCTTCATGGTTCTCTGTTTAATACATTTTGGCACTTCACGCAAAGACTGTTTCAATTTTGGATGTTCATATTTCATTAGTATGACGTGTACTAGTGGTTTGCTGATTAACCATATCGCCATAAAACAGGATTTATTAGTTCGTACAGTGGCAATGAGGTTGGTAAAGAATTCAACGAAAGAACTTTCAGCTGTACCCACTTTCTTATATTCAGCTGATCATTTTATTCAGAAAGAAATCAAAACCTATAGTAAGAGAACATTTACGACGATGTCCTTGAATAGATAAATAAATAGTTGAATGAATAAATGAATGAATGAATGAATGAATGAATGAATGAATGAATGAATGAATAAATAAATAAATAAATAGAATTATGAATAAATACATCAATAAAAATTTAAAAAATACATCTTCACTTTAGGGCATTCAGATTCGTCTTTTAATACTATGTTAATTACGAAATTATTACACTACTCAATAGGTATATTTCAATTTCCAATTACCTTAATAAACATCTTAAATGCATTCGAATAAGGGAAAACATGTTATCTGAAATCTTCGTCTCACATCACATTCCGAGTACACATAAATATTGAACAAAAAAGTTATATTTCCATATTATCCAAAAGTCATCTCTCATTATCAAATTTATTTCATCTTTTTGGACAATTACTATGATGCCTTATTATATTAAATTACTACTACAAATATAGCTTAAGGAGTCATTTTTACTGTAATACTTCCTATTACTTCTATAGCAAGTGATTGTTACTTTTTCTGGTGTTTTGCAGGAGAATCTTTATTTGGTTGTCAAACCAATTTCTGTCAAATTTGTTCCATGCAATCTGTTTATTTTAAAAATTTAGAAACTTTCCATTTGAGTTAAAGTATTTGTCCATTGAAAAGGGCAATTTAGTATTTAATATACGCATAATGTGATTTAAAAATAGTGCAAGCTAAAATAGAAACACAATCCGTAGACGAAATAGGAATAAAATTCACAGACTGTATTTTGATAAATATGAAAGAAATGTTTGCATGCTATCTGAAAAGTTTCTTCATTGAAAATCAATATCTATTATCTTAATGTGAGGAAATAAATTTATGATTCCTTAAAATAATGACCATGCTTGGAAAAAGATGACATAAAATCATCTATTATCACGCAATTTTGCCAATTATTCCATCATTAGAAGAAATATGATGAGCCGAATATTTCTCAAAGGAACACTTGATAAATCAATTGCTATATTTATGATCTGTAAACAGGATAACTTGTATTACGTGCAATAAAATCAAAAGATTTCCGGTCAATAAAAGAGATTTTAGCATTTTAGAAAGTTTAACAAGTTAGTAAACTTCCCATGGAAGGAAACCACGTGCCATACTGGATTTGAACCAAAGGCGTTAAAGGGGCAAGTATTGAAATTCAGCGTATCTTTGTATCTTCTGCAATACAATATAAAGTACAATGTTAATGGCATCCCTTGATATAATAAGGGAAATCAAATACATGTTTACTATCTAAAAATATAGTTTCCGAACTTTGCAAATAATTATAGGATTTCTTTTTCTAAAACATTTTAAAAAGATATATTATTAAATAGAGAGTCCCTTTGATACACAAAACAATGACTGCAGAACATGCCATACCCTTCCCCCTACTACACTTACCGTCTGCATACAGCCTATATATAGATGCATTCACTAATAGATACAATTCAAAAATGACAAATGCGACTTCAAAAAAGAAAATCGAAAAAAAAATCAAGAAACAGTTCAACAATTTTTTCATATTGCGTATTCAACGTAGCTGTCATTTTCCCATAGGAAGCATATTGTTTTTCTGCTCTATTGACGGAGAAAGAAACTGACATATCTGTACGAAGTAAACAATTTTCCACTAAGTTGTGTAAAACTCATCGACATGTCAAATTATCTTTTGAAAAATGAATTTGAAATCTAATTTTACTGATAGATTTTAATATTTTAAAACAATGCACGTTTCAGTGATTCCTACCAGAAAATATCAGTTGTGACTTGGAGCGTGATAAAAATTACAAGGTGCAGTTTGGTAATTCGGTTTGATATTTATTGTAGACGAATTCTCCTTTCACATTCGACCTGGATTTCTGGAACATAGTGAACGTATAACTCTCGAATATAACTTCGACTAGGGATTATAAAATATAGTGAAGGCATAACTATGTCTGCATCTTCTGTCTTTGTACTTTTTAAATATACTGCAATTGAAATAGAAAACGAATATGTATGTTTGAAAACAAAACGTACTTGAATTTCTATTAATATCCGATATTAGCTTTGATTAAAATATGACGTTAAAAAGCATCTCCCGAACAGGCTTGGTTAGTGTTGCAATATCTTTTCAATAACTATTTTGTCAAAATGATATTCCTTACGTTTTGTTACTAAAATGTGTATACTTCATATCAAAACCGTCAAAACACTAGTTTAAAATGTGTCACATCATAGAGTTATCAGTCAAATAATTGCAGCAAAAATAATGGTCTGAATTTGTGTTGGTTAGATAATCAGTGGTCTTAATAGCGGTCAGAGTAAGTAAATAGCATATAATTGGCATACCAATGATGGTTTTAATAATGAATTACCGGCGGGGTTATATTTTTTGGCTCTTCAAGAACATTGAGTCCAGCACTTTTAAGTGTTGAGAATTGAGCAATTTTTGTATATAAAGTGTATAAAATTTCGAAAAAAAAATCATCATATTCTCGAACCAACCGTTAAAACTCATTTGACTGGTTCCGTTTGAGGCAGATTAGTTTGTTTTCAATTTGGATGTTCATCTTTGCTCAATATGAGGTCCAAAGCCGTAATCTAGGAGATGTATGCGTGGCATGGTCGTTTAATGGACCTGCTATTTGTTCTTTCTGAATATAAAGTATATAAATTTTCGTACGAAAATACCATATCCTCGAGCAAAATATTATAGCGCCATGTGTCTGATTCCGTTGCAGATGTGTTCTTGTACAAGTGTAACTTTCACTTTACATTACCGTTCATGAACAGGCTTAATCAAACCGAGCCTGCAACATTTTTGTCGTTTTGTGCGTTCTTTAGGGATTATTTTATTACTCTATTTTGGTGTGTCATCTTTGCTTAATATGAAGACAAAAGCCGTAACCCAAGCAATATGGTCAGAAGATTTTCGCATGGCATTGTCGGGTTTTGACCGGCTATATGTTCTCTCTGTACAGTTTATAAATTGTACAAATTTTCGGAAAAGAAACATCGTTTTCTCGAGCCAGCTGTTAATACAACATTTGCCTCATTCCATTGCAGATTCGTACAAGTTTTGAGGATCACCTTTTCTCCGTATGCAAAGCTGTAACCCATGCAATATGTCAAGACGTTTTGCGCGTGACATAGTCGTTTTATGGACGTGTTTCTTTTTATTCTTTTTGTATGTAAAAGTGTATAAATTTTTTTAAAAGAACATCATATTCTCGAGCCAACTGTTAAAACACCATTTCGCTGATTCCTTTTGCGGATTGTTTTTGTACTAATTTGGAGGGTCTTTTTTGTACAATATGGAGACCAAAGCCGCAGCCTAAGCAATATGTCAGGAAATTCCCGCGTATCATAATCGTGTGATTAACCTGCTTTATATAAAGGTTATAAACTTTCATAAAAGAACATTTCAGTCTCGAGTCAACCGTTAAAATACCATTTGATTGATTTCGTTGCAGATTTGTTTTTGTACTACCTTGGATAGGTTTCTTTGCACAAAGCCCTTAACCAAACAATATGTCCGGGAGATTTCCGCGCGGCACGGTCTTTCAATGGTCTATTTGTTATTCCTATATATCAAGTATAGAAGAACACCATATTGTCGAGTAAACCGTAAAATAAACATCATTTGTCTGAGTCCGCTGCGGATTCGTTTTTGAGCTAGTTTCTAAGATATTCTTTCCATAATCATCCTCGGTAACCCAGGCTATTTACGTATATTTAATATAGTATAAACGGAAAGTGTACCGTTGATTCCGACGATGTTGCACTATATGAGGATTAAAGCCCTTACCCAAGCAATATGTCCGGGAGAATTCGATAGCATGGTTATTTGATTCACCTGCTGTGCGTTCTTTCTGTATATAAATGGTATACATGGTAAAAAATATATTGAGTTTTGCTTAAGCCAATGCTAGAGGGCCTGGTCTATAGCTTGCACTCTCTAGTACCGTCCATGAATTGTTTAAATCAAACCGAGTATGCAAAGGGGAGTGGTGGCCTAGTGGTTTAAGGTGTCTGCCTCTCAACCAGAGATCATGGGTTCGAGCCCTACTCGGGTCACGACGCATGTATCTTCATATGACACAAGTACTGGTTGGTTCCAGAAGCGGACTCGAAAAGTGATCCGAATATTTTTATAACATTCATTGTTGCCAAATGACAGCACATAGTTATTTTATTAAATTGCTTTACAATACCCAGCGGAACATATGGAAAATAGTTTAGTCTAAATGTCGCTCAAGACCATGAAAAGGGTCAGAATGTAATAATCTCCGTGTCTTAGGCTAAACATGTATTGATTCGACCTTCAACTTCTTAGACTAAAATGTTTGGTCTTCCAATCCAATGTTTTGATGAGAGCCAATAAATCTTTGCGTCATTGGAAATAAGGAATTTTTTATCAGATGCATTATCATATAAACGCTTGAAAGCTTTGAAATTCTTAAATATATAAACGGGTGCAAGATCTTCTTTCTTATTATCACATTTATCGGCTGAGTATATTTCTCAATATTCAGATTAGAATAATATTTTTCTGTAATGGTTATTACATAAACGTATTCATTTAAAACATTTATTATTTCATGGAAATTAATAATTCTAGTCAAATATAATTATATTAATTATTTATGCTTAAATTAGTTCAAGATATCAAAACAATCATTTCTATACGATCATGTCTAAATATTTTGTATAACACAATTTACCTTGGGTGCTTTGTTTTATCGGTTTGGTCGCGCTAACAGAGTTCAAGTCATATGGCGACTTTACCGCTTTACTCGGTGAGAAAATCTTATGTGCCTTTGTGCATTATTTCAGGCACAAACGGGCACCTGAGTAGTACCACCGACGTCCTGTAAGCTAGCAAGATAGATATTGCCCACATGTCTGAGGGTCATGTGGTATAAAGTCAACTATAGTCGAATAGAAAATATTTAGAATCATGTTAAGTTAGACAAGACAAATAATGCACTGAATAATTGCTTTGAAAACATGAAAATAAACGGGTTTAAAGGCCTCCGGTCGATGCAAAGAATTACAAACAGTTCAATAAAGTATTATAGCATATGTATTTATATATTTAATCTATTTGCTGCAAATTAAAAAAAAAACTTTGAAAACATTCAATTGTAATGATAACAATTTTCATTTTTTTGCCGGCTATTTAAAATGCCTTAAAGGAACTCTATTGATGTTTGTTTTTTTCCACATGACGGACTGAAAATATTTTTTTTAGATTAATATTCAATTTGATGTAAGTATAGACAAATTACTTGTGTGTAAAATTTTGATTATTCTCTCGCTTCTTTTCTTTTCGGAATATTTATTATAATATTGAAAAAATTAGCCAAAATTGAAAAGCGTTGCAACATTTCTAACTTAAATCGGGCTAAGAATAACAAACAAATATGAGTATCAATTCAACTTCCGAGTATATTTTTACTAAACGTTCGCATATCTTTTTGTTTAAAGTACCCAAGCTGATTTATGTAAAAAAATTCAAATTGTATGTTTTGAGTCTTTTGCACAACAGTAGAGTTCCTTTAAATATATCATTTTAAAGAAAATAAATGCCAAATGTTTGATCAACAGTATAATAGTACCACATTTTACAAAATGTTGATTAATTTAAAAATGAAGAGTTTATCCTGCAAATAGTTATGAGTAGTATATCTAGAAAAGAAAGCATTTTAAGATATAAATTTGTTCATACATCAAAATACTGATCAACCTGGGAATAGAATAATTTTCAGAATAGTGAGTTATGATGATTAAATGGTTTCTAGGTGATACAAGAGATATGAATAAATGGTCTGTCAAACTTAATTGGTATTTATATTTCAAAAGAATTGCCATCAAGGGAGCTATTTAGAACAGACAGTCGAATTCAAATACATTTGTAATTTCAAAAATTGTATATTCAAAGTCATAGTACTAAGTTGGTTAAAATATTTGCAGATTGTGCCTTTTTTATGCACATACCCCCCTCCTGCACTGAACAATCGCTTATCACGATGCATTCACAAATATTTTCATAGATTAAATTTAAAAAAATGACAAGCGCAAAGCGAATCAAAGGAAAGCTTCGTTTTTGGTTCGGTGATTCCTGGGTGGCCAGATTGTGTCGGGGTAGCGTTCTGTGAACGCTAACTTGTTGGTCACTGTTCCCCCTTTTTTACAAACGGACAGATTAACAATATTCTTATATTGCCTTTAAACAGTGCGTATTGAACGCAGCTGTATTTTGCTAGCCTTCTGTCCCCTAGGATACATTTTTTTAAAAAGTGTGTCGATGGAGGTTTGTGTCTGAATTTTTGCCTGTTATTAAATAAACCAAGGAGTTAGTGTGTACGAAAGAATGCTGAATCATTTATTTAATAAGTGCTCCTCTAAAATTGTTTTTAAGAAATAATGAAAAGATTTATACGTGTTTTTAGACAATATGTTGAGCTTTCATTTCACTAAATCCTCTGAAAAGTACTATAACGCAATTTGAACTTCTGAATAAAATTGATTTTGCTGATTGATTAAGCAAAAGAGGTCTCGGTAATGTAATACGAGGGATGATCCATAAATACCCCAAATTTAGCCAAAGTTTAAATAAAATTTATTAATAGTTATTAAAAGTTTATGCCACAGACAGTGCGTTAATGCGTAGTACATGTATATTCTCTTCACAGGTTAGCAAATATAAATATACACAAAATGACTAGAACATTGAGCAAATATAGTAATCCGCATTTAAAATTATGCATTAGTTCTTCTAAGTTTGTGGAAAACAGATTAAAATAGATACCCGTCTAGGATATATTTTAACATCTTGAGCTAAAGACAAATTAGAAAAAACGATTACGTATAATATTCTTAAACTCAATGGACGTTCAATTTGAAGAAGTTGAAAACAGTTGTGACCGCCATGCGACATTCCCATAGTTGTTAGCATTTAGGAGAAAATATGGTGTAGACTTAGCAATAACTTTAGTGAAAATATGAAACATATATCCCAGCACGTAGTGTTGATGTGCTTTGTAAATTGTTCACTGTTATCAAGTTTGCATTTTTCTACACTTAACTTATTTATGGAACATTCTAATAAATCTTTTTCGATATAATATACAGACAATACAATGTAAATAATTTCACTTTATAAAATAAGTGAAATCAAAAACATCTATACAATCTTAAAATATAGTTTCTTAACTTTCCTAATAATATGTAGGAACTATTTTCAAAATTGTTTTAAAAAGTAGAAAATATTTTGAAAAATATTGAGCGTAAACCAAAGAAGAGCTTTACAAGCAGAGTGCTAAACAATATTCTTGAGTTTTCGTCCCACATTGCGTATTGAACGCAGCCGTCTTTTCTAGCATTTGGTCCCGTAGGATACATATTATTTTAACAAAAATAAAAAAAAATGTGTTTTACTGATGGAGAAAGAGACTGACAATACTGTACGACGTGAAACAATTTTCCACTAAGCATAAAACCCACCTTTTGAACAATAAAGTTTAAATTACAGAAAGTTTTACTGATAGACGTTTTAATAGTTTAAAAGAATGAACGCGACAGTGATTCCTGCTGGAACTCATGTGAAATGATATTAGTTGTCATTTGAAGCGAGATACAAATTGCAACGTGTAGCTATGTAATTGTTTTTGACATTTATTGTAGACGATTTCCCCTTTACATTCGACTTGGGATTATAAAATATAGTGAAGGCATAACTATGTCTGCATCTGTCTAGGTTCTTATCAAATATATTGCACTCGAAATAGATATAAGTTTTGCTTGGTTAAGAAATAACCGTAAAAAGCATGCTTCCAAAACAACACATTGGACGACTCAACTGCATAGTTCGAAAGTTTATATATAGTCAATAAGAAAGATTTGCAATCAAGTCATTGTCTCTCTAAATTTGTAAAGACAAACAAGCTTACTGTTTAAGTTTATAAACAGAGAATAACATAAATAAGTTTCCAAAATTTATTGTCAACATTAAATTAGTTTTGTTACATGATAAAAGAGGAAGAGTATTCAAAGCTAATAGATGTTAAAAATTGAGTGAGCAAAGAAAATATAAAAGAAAATAGTAACTACGTGTATTTGAATGTTTAACATTATGTATGGTATAAAGATAATTTTTAATTAATTTTGTTTTATATCTTATATAATATGTTGAATAGTATTCAAGAACGAAAATAGAAATGCTGACTTTCTTTCCTTACACATTATTCAAATCATGAGGCATGATTTCATTTAGTGTGCACATTAATTTAGTAGTTTTCAAGGTTTAAGCTGGTGCTGGTGGGCATGGACGGACGGTAGCTTGCAATTACCACTACCGTCCATGAACAGGCTCAATCAAACCGAGCCTGCAACATTTGAAATTTTGCGTTTTTGGCGTTCTTTAGGGATTTTGTTTTAACTATTTTGTTATATTTTTAACATATATTCCTGCCAAATGTCAGCACATGGTTATAATAGTTTCACAATACCCAGCGGAACGTATGGAAAATAGTCTAAATGTCGCTCGAAGATTGTGAAAAGACTCTAATATTATTATTCCTAGTTTCTTAGGCTAAATGTCTTTACATTTGCATTCGACCCTCTTCTACTCACACTAATGTTTCTGGTCTTCCAATTAATCTGTGGCGTAATTTATTTTATTGAGACTTTTGTAGAATACATTATCCTCTAAACGCGTATTAAAAAAGGTTTGAAAATATTATGGATTATTCTCATATTGCTATGAACATGTCAAATTGTGTATTGTGTCTTACAAAGTCACGGGACGCTTTAATTTTATGGAATTGTTTGCCGTCTCGTCAAGCGTCTCATGATCCCGATCTAGTCCAAGCTTTATCGATGTTTTCACGAATAATACTGATTGACAACCTGTATTTTTGTTTTCTGTCGATCATACTAATTTTTAGCTCCATTTTGAGACCGATTTTAGCTTTTAACTCTCTGTATTTATTGAGATATACGAGTTCCAAGTAGTCTTCACCGTTCACCACGATATACTTCGGGTAGCGAGTGACGTCACAAGTACTGGGTCGCGCGCTCCTATTCTATTTAAGCTACTGGGTTAACCTATCATAGACAGTTGGGCATTAAGTTCTTTACCAACCAGTCGTAAGAAATGTACTCCAATCAGGAGGTTTGTACCCAAATAGAATTATAAACATTTAA